>NC_136610.1:18930507-18970507 GCF_933228915.1 Telmatherina bonti | reverse complement strand
CAGCTAGGGGGATTTTTATTTTGTCTATTCATTGATGTAAAGTATACTAGGTACTGGTAAGGTTTCTCACATGAACTGCTCAATTCAGGTCCTTCCACAAAGTTTGTTTTGAATATTACGGCAAAGAAGAATCAGCCGAGTGTTTGCTTAGGATTGTTGAGCAGTTTTATTGAGATTCAGTCCATAGACATACAGTAGTAGAGAAAATGTAGTCGTAGAAATAATGTTTACTAAACTTCTAATTATTTTTTAATTCCTTGTACATCTACAGAGGTACCGAGGGTCGTCTAACAACCTTTCCACAACTGTTACTCCTGACTTTGTTTTTTTTTTTTTTAATTATTTCTTTGCTTTAACTCAGAACCCATCGTCCAGCTAATGATATGAAGTCATCCAAAGCCAAATGTAGCAAAGCAGCACCAGCCATGTTTCACAGATTGGACAAGAATATTTTGCATCTCTGGGTTTTTTGTTCTGTTTATCAAAACATAGTTCTGATTCTTTGATCAAGTCGTTTTATATTGGTGTCAACCACAAAAACATTTCTCAGGCAGACTTATGGCTGGTTTATGTGGTATTCAGTTATGTACAGTTATGCATCATTACTCATTTTGCAGACTTGCCAAGCATACTATTGTTGATCACTTCTCCTGAAGATAGATTTTTTTAGCTAATGTGAAAAGGGCCTTTAGGTCACTACCCACAATCCCTCTAAGACTTGAAGATTTGACTTCTTTCTTCAGTAATCATTGCTGCTTATCACTTTATTCCACTTGTCTCCAATCTGTCTGACATTATAGTCAGTAATTAAATAAGTTTAATGTTTAATGTTGGATATTTTTATACAGAAATACAGAAAATTGCAAAGGTTTTATGGATTTTCAAGGGTCACGGTTTGAAATGTCCAGTACCTGCCATATAATGGTAGACATCACAGTCTGGTTTGGGAGAAGAAGGCCAATGACCTAGATGAAACCAGGGAATAAGAGCTTATTTTGGAACAAAATAAGTTCAACATCTCATTTCATCTGTCCCCAAACATGACTATGTTTATGGATATTTGAACTGTTAAGTTTTACAAAGTGCATGATTAAAATGTTTAAAATGGTTTTCTTATGGAACTTACAATTGGTGTTCCGAATGGGACATAACCTGCACAATGACAACATGGTTTTCAGCACAAGAAATGAACACAAAACAATCCTACAAAGATCTTCATCTGAGGTCATACCTGACATTCGGAATGGCATGAAGATCTTCTGTCCTGTGTCAGGATGAATGATGGCCTGAGTGCAGAGAGCATGAAAGTTTCCCCATGCTGCCAGGAGTCCACAGACTTGAATGTATGAATGTAGAGTTAACCTGAATCAACTTACACATTGGGATGAACTTACCTGCTTGATTTTCTGGGCTTCCCACAGCTGAACAGATGGGCAATGCAGTGTTGCAGAAAAAATATAGAATATGATCAGGTGATAATTGATTTGTGTTCAAACAACACATCTCCCTGCAGTCGTTATAATGTTGAATGTTTTTACTTCCTATTGGAAGTATAGCCACTTGCACTGGTGGAAATTAGTAATGAATTAGGTTCCCGGGTCTGTTTAGTAATTACACTAATTTATTTGGCTTCCCTAAATTTTTAAACAACAGTCCGTATCATGAATGATGTAATCTTTCAATTCATTTTAAGAAGTTCCTGAGCTATTCAGAAAAAGTGGTTGATAAAATGGCAAATCTCTTCTTTCAATCTTTTTAGGACCTGATGGTATCTGCGGTGCTGTAAACACAAACTGAATTGTGGAATTTATATATATATGTATGTATGTATGTATGTATGTATGTATGTATATATATATATATATATATATATATATATATATATGTATATATATATATATATATATATATATATATATATATATATATATATATATATGTATATATATATATATATATATATATATATATATATATATATATATATATATATATATATATATATATATATATATATATATATATATATATATATATATATATATATATATATATATATATGTATGTATATATATATATATATATATATATATATATATATATATATATATATATATATATATATATATATGTATGTATATATATATATATATATATATATATATATATATATATATATATGTATATCTCTCTCTCTCTCTCTCTCTCTCTCTCTCTCTCTCTCTCTCTCTCTCTCTCTCTCTCTCTCTCTCTCTCTCTCTCTCTCTCTCTCTCTCTCTCTCTCTCTCTCTCTCTCTCTCTCTCTCTCTCTCTCTCTCTCTCTCTCTCTCTCTATATATATATATATATATATATATATATATATATATATATATATATATATATATATATATATATATATATATATATATATATATATATATATATATTTACGTCTGGTTGTGGTGGACACAGGGTGTAAACAGAAAATGAGGACATCAAGAGGGTTAAACCAAGGGTACTTTGCTGCAGTTCACCGCCTCTTTCTCCGAATCCCCCTTTCCTGTCAAGCAACTGTTCAATAAAGGCATCAAGACCAAAATATAAATACAAATGAAAAGATTATTTTTTAATTTAACTTTTAAAACTGTGTGCACTCAGCACAGGATTAGACCCCTTTCAGTGGAAAAACAGTCATATATTATTAAAAATGTAGAATTCAGGAAAAAATCAAACAAAATCTGAAAAAATAAAAAATGATGTCCAGTTATGTAACTAATCTGTCTCAAGTCTTGTGGTAACAGAGCAGAGTCATGCATCATGCACAAACTAGACAATGTATGTTACCCATTCACAGCATATTCTGAAACAAAACTGTTTGTTCTGTCCTTATTACCTCTGTTTGAAAAAAATAACAATAAAATGAAAAGTGGATCACAAAAAAAAAAAAAAATATTCTGAAACATATTCATGTTGCTTCACATCCACACCAGTCAGGACTCACCTGAACTTCAGACACTCCAGGTGGAAGTGTGCCCTGCTTATAGTCATCAAGAAGTTTGATGCATTCTTTTAACCGTTTCTGCGAACAAATGACAACAATGATCTAGAGCAATAAGTACAAATAAATAGTGGATTTTTTCAAATATTTATATTTAAAGACATATTAATACACTCATGCACATTATCAAAGACCTGTATGTCAACATTTTTATTAAGACTGTAAGGTTTACTTTAATTATTATAAAATGTTTTATCCAATTAATTAATCAATGAGTTTTATAACATTTCAAATCTAAAAGTCCTACTAGAAAATTTACACCCCATGTGACATCTTGTAAATTCCTGAGTCACTGTTTCCTGTCTGGCTCCCTGGCCCATACCTTATTTGGACATGTTTCCTGTCACTTCTTGACTCTAGTAATCAGCTACAACCAAACCACTTTCGCCCATCAGTCTTTCTTTATGAGCAACCTAAGTCGTTAGATTGCCTGCAAACCATGCAAGCGAGTCTCCAGCCTTCTGTCCTCTGCACCAGGATGTGGATCTGACCCCAGACCCTGACTCCGGCATCCCCTGATGTTTTAATATCTGACCACTGAACATCTGACCAGTATTCTCAGCTCCTGGTCATCAGCTCTGTGCATCTGTTAAACCAATTAAAACCGTATCATTTTGTAACTGGCCCTTATCAGTCCTTCAAACAGTCGTTGCATCTTGCTTTCTGTGGTATTTTTTTCCTACAGAAATGAGACAATTATTCACAATAATAAATTAAAAACAAATTTTTACTGAATTTGAAAAAAAAACTGTGATACTAGTCGTAGTATTTGGATTCCTTATTTACAGGTTTTATCAAGCTGTGTTAAATATATATATATGAGACTTAAATTATGAACAAAGACATAAATATGGCAAAATGAATGCATGCACTTTCTTACAAGCTTTACCTCTGATACAAACAGGGTGCTGGGGTCAATGATATCTATGAAATGTCTCAGACGACCGAGGAATGAACTCTGGGGAAAACAGGAAGACAGTTAATTATTAAATCCAAGTAATTGCTTTATGACACTGTAGCATCAGCCCACCAACACTTCAAGGCACTCACACTGTCTCTTTGACAATCTGACAGAGCAAAAACATGTCAACCACCTTCAATCAAGATTTCTTGTCTCGGTCTGTGGTTGTCAGGTTGCGTCCCTTTCCAGTGATGTAACATTTTTATTTGTTTGAAATAACTGGAGTCTTTATGCTGCATGGAAGCACAGGTTTGTTCACGTACAGCTGTTAAAAAAATTATTAGACCACCATTGTTTGTTTTAACAATCGCACCTTTAGTTGTACAGTATGGAAGAGTATTGGGGCCACTGAAGAAAAAAAAGTAAAAATCTCAGAATTCTGACTTTAATCTCAGAATTCTAAGATTTTTTTTCAGTGCCCATAATACTCTTCCGTAGTACAGGGTATTGAAAATGAACATGAAATTTTAGTGAACAACTGTGGTCTAATAATTTTTTCCCAAAACTGTGTATGACCAAGATTTCAGAAATACTAAGGCCGTAAAGACATACAATTCTAATAGCTTTGGCATGTTTAGTAACGTTTTATCTCCCACGACCAACGTAGATTGGACAGAATTATTGATATGAAGGAAAAACAATGTCTCCTCATTAAAGTTCTTATATTTGGGATCTGCTCAAAATTAAGACCTTAAATTATCCCAGCAACTGATGGAAAACCAAACACCCTGCTAAACAAACGTAAATATCCAGGTTTTGTAATATTGGTGGTCAGGCAAGTCTAAACTAAGCTACGCCAACCACATACACTTTGCATTTGAAGAACAGACATCTTCAATCCTTTAACATTCAGCCAAATGAAAACATCTTTTTTTTTTTTGCAAAAGTGTTTTTTAATGTGATAAAGACGACAACAGACAGCTAAAAACTTGGAATCACATTTAACTTTTCAATTACTGACCATACAAAGTTGTTGATGCTCAGTGGCAAAATTTGAGTTCAAATTTAATTATCAAGATTTAGAAACATACACAAATAATCTGAGTTTGTATCTACTCAGTGCATTTGTTCAAGTGAGGCTTGACGCTGCTGGTCAAGCACCGTGTTTTCACTCTTTCACTGACTTCATCAGCATGCCAATTGCTGAGTATGCATGCCAACAGTTTGAAAAGACTCAAAAGCAGTTTGTGCCAAGAGTCTCTTTGGCAAACTGGCAGAGAAAAACATGGCAGCCCGATCTAATCAGATTCCCTCAGAGATATTTTTCAGTTATGAAGGGAAAGAACCAAAGCAGAATGGCATTTTCCATTTTAATGATCTCTCTCTCCTCTTCTGGATACTATTTGAAATGGCTGGAAACAACCATCAACTTTCAGAAGGACTGAATATGGAGAAAACAGGTTTTTCTCTGCTTTGGTTTTCCTATTCCTGCCCTTCCCTCATTGCACGTCTTGTCCTCTGACAGGCCATATGTGCTTCAGCTCTGTTTTGTAAGAGAGGGTTGGTGAGAGTACCGTGTGAGGAGCCTGCTTTAATTATGCATGAGTTTCAGCTCCCTGGAGAAAACACAAGAAGGCTAGCAGAGATGGGACGCGGCAGAAAGCACAGGCAAACCAAGCAAGATTTATGCTGATTCAAGGGCTGGCCTAATTTTATCTGCTTTGATGCAAGGAATGGAAAGTGTTACAGCACTTGTGTCATCACTGACTGTGGGTTACTGATTTTAAAAATACCAGCATTATCTGGGCTATTCTGAATGGATTTTGACAAGAAACACTACATTAGTTGTAAATAAAAAAAATCATTACAGCATAAAACCTTTAAAATAACCATGGATCAAATCAAAGAGGCTAAAAATAAATAGTGCACATTGCATTTCATGGCATTCGGAGAACAAAGCAATATCCTGGGTTAATTGATGTGTTCATGAATTAATCATAAAATAATGAGTCCAAAAGGCACAGATGCTTAAACAGACCCCACCCAATTTACATATGTTGAAAAACATCCAGATTGAGAGGGATAAAAATATTTTTAGTTGTCTTGAAGATTATTGTCTTTCTTTCTATTTTTTACTTATTTTTTTAAGACAATTTTGTTTTTCTTTGTACTTTCTTTTGTTTTGTTCAAGATATTTTCTTCCCTTTGTGATTATTTTGTGAGCCACTATAGCCATTTGGAAATGTTTCATACCTATTTGTTGTTGTTGTTTCAAAGTTATTTTTTTCAGTCTTGTGACTATTTGCATCCTGTTTAAAAGCTGGGGGTTTTTTTTATCCTGTGGTGGTTTGTTTAAATATCTGTAAGTATTTTCTGACTCATTAGGTAAATTGGATTAGCTTGTCTTTGAAATGTCTTATGACCTGTGACAATTTCCATATCTTACAAACTTGGTTTGCATCTGTCTGCTGTGCTTTTTTCTCTTTATTTGATTATTTTGCATTTCCTTGCAGTTGCTGAGTTATTATATAGCATTTTGGCAGCTTAGATGTAGTTTTTCAGCAGTGCTGTATTTTTCTTCTTTTTTTTTTTTCATACGCACTTAAAAAAAACTGCTTGCATCTGTTAAATATAACAAAGTGCAAAACGAACTAATGTGTGACTTATTTCTACAATCTGCATATGGACTTCATCCCCTACAATAATCATTTCCATGCAGCTGCTGCTTTAATAAGTTACGCTGAACACGAAGGGAGAGCAAAACAAATTTAAATGTACCACAAGATATCATATGAGGCTTCCTCTGCTAATCTGCCATCCTAGTTAACATGAAGGTGACTTTTGCTTTTCACGGCATCCGATACTAATTCATTTCTGAACAAGAAATTGGATAATAAGCTTTGCTAAAATAAATAAACAAAAAGGGATTAAATATATCTATATGTGTGTATATATATTTTTTTTTTTTTTTTTTTCTAAATATATGCCCCACTAAGGCACTGATACAGCCTAATAATTGGCATTGCATGGGAGCAATCGTAAAATCTGAAGCAGTAAACTGAAGCTTGTCTTGACTAAACTGTATCATGGTGTAAACTACTCTAATCGCGCCTACAAGTTCATTGTCAGCTGGAAGTTGCGGAGCTTTTATCAGACAACAAAGTAAGGATGTCAGAAATAACTTTCGCTGCAAACTGTCAGCATCCGGAGCATTCTGGCAGTGCAGGGCGGATGAGGAGGAGGAGGAGGATAGGGCTGTTTTTCACCCGAAAGCCTCCAAAACAAATTGTGATTACGGGTTAGTTAGTGAGAGATAAGGATGACTTACCTGGTCGTATCGGGGTCTCCCGAGTTGAAAAGCAGGAAATGCTGCAGATTCCGCCATGACATCCAACTCTTTATTTATTAATGAACTGATTCACAGACGGATTTTTCAAGTCGAGCGAACTACATTCAGCGTGTAACTAGTGTAGCGATGTGCCGCTAAGCCTACCGGGACATGTAGTTTTTTCCTTTGCTTTAACACTGGCAAAGTTGATGCGCATGACTACACATCCCAAATAATCGATAAGGTGAAAACCATTGCATAACTGTTCCAATTGATCTTGGGAAAGATAGCGGCTGATAGGTGTCAGATTGACCGAATAATTATGCTGTGAGGAGGTGTGGTTTGCTGGACGAAGAGATGTTAGTGTGAAGCAGTGATGTCAGGAGGGACTGAGGAATCTGGAGTCATATGAATCTTGGCTCTGGACACTTTCATTAAAGTCTCATCTTGCAGAGGCTAAAAGCGCTATTCTGCTGTCTGATTAAATTACCCCAGTCTAAATGAACATGTACTAATTGGTTGGGGGGAAAAAATAGAGAACATGTTGTCTTTTTGGACATTAAGTAACATATCGCCAATCACAGAAAATAGGTCTTCTATCAACCACAAATCTAAGACTATGTGCTTTGGGAAAAGCTGGTAAATAGCTTTATTTGTCTCCACAGCTAAAATGCAGGGGGGGAAAAAATGCAGATGTAGTTTAAACTTCTCCATGAGTAAAAAAAAAAAAAAAAAAAAAAAAAAAAAAAAAAAAAAAAAAAAGTGAATCTGCTTACCTTACATTTTTCTGGATTGCCCTCATGACATTTTAAGTGATAATAAGTACAGCTTTATGTTTCTAGCTTTGGCATTTACATGAAGGCTACTGTTTGTTTTTCACATAAATGTTAAATATACCAGTAAGGTTGACTCTTATCCTACCACAGCAACAAATTACATCAGAAAGCTATATTTTAAGTTCCAGAATGACTGTTCTTTGTTTAGTGTGCAAAGTGTTTCATCCAAACAGGCAGAGGTAAAGCAGCAGCATGTACTGGTAGACTGTAGATCAGGTAGTAAAAGATGTTAACTCGCATTTCAGTGTGCAACTGAAACGACATGAGAGGGATTTATCTACAGCACCACTAATGCACAGTTTGTACACATGGTCTGTAGAGTCAAAGATTCATTTTTTTGTCACCCTGCAAAATCAAAGCCTGCAAATGAGAGCTGCTGAACCAGCAGCTTTTCCATAACTAGAGTAGGGAGTGCTCTCTAGTGGAGGGAAATTCACATTGCTGCTGCAGGATTTAAGAAGGAGAAAGTAAAACCCTTTTCTATCATAAGGTCGATGTAGAATCACAAGATAAGTAATCTGTTCCCAGATTTTAAACGATGTAAATAAAACCTCAAGTAAACAAGAACGCATAACATATTGCATTATTTTATTATTCATTTGGCAAAAACAAAACCAAAGCACAAAAGGAGAGTGTGAAAATCAATTATACCTTATGGAAATACTTCCAGCAACAGCAACTTGAAGCTATTATTTCCTGTATGACATTTTCTGTCGCTCATCACAGTTTTGGTCCATTATTCTTAAATAAAAAAGTTCCCTCAGTGAATTGAAGGTTGCAGACATTTATTTATGACCAGCATTCTTAAGATACCACCATAATATTTCAATCGCTTTGGGTTCCATGAAAGTGTTGGTACTGTGCTAGGGATTTTCATGCTCTAGCAGAAAACAATTTAACCCAAGCTTTAGCTGCTGAAAGATGGCTTCACATATGACTAGTATACTTTGGTATATAAAGCAGATAGTCAGCTAATCTACTGCACAATGTCCAGGTTCTGTGACTGTACAAATCATCACCATTTAATCACTGTGTTTGACAGCTGATGTCTTTTGCTTTGTTGAGATTAAACTTTACAGACCCAAGTTTTGCTGCCATGTTCCTTTGTGAGATAAGAGGGTTTCTCTCATCCAGTCTTTTTAAAGAAGCCATTGTTTTGTCCTTCTGAAATTGTACTGCAATGAACTTTAACATTTACTATGCTAACTGAGGCCTCACAGTCTGAAATGTCGCTCTTTGGTTTTTTAATCTGAGAACTGCACAAACTGACCTTGGGGTAAACTTGATGGTACTTCCACCATGCCAAGTCCTAACTGCTTTCCACATACAAATAATATTCTTTACCCTAAAATATTTGGACAGAGCCTCATAAGCTTCTCCAGACCGATAAGCAGTAACATTTGCTTCTCTAAGATAGATTCTATTGTATTTTCTCTTTGGCATTGTGTTCTCACAAATCCAAAATCTGATCAGCAAACTGTGAATATAATACTACATAAATTTCTGACTTTAAAACAGTGTGCTACTTATTCACTTTAATGACACACTGACATTCATTATGCACATTCCTGGAACCATAATAGTCCTGCAGTGTCATTAAGCTGAGGAACTGCACTGTATAGCTTTATCTTCCAGCCCCGAGCATCATTTGACAGTTCATTCATTCATTGATTCATTCATTGATTCATTGATTGATTGATTGATTCATTCATTCATTCATTCATTCATTCATTCGTTATCCTAACCGCTCAGTTCGATTAAGGGTCGCAGGGAAGCTGGAGCCTATCCCAACAGTCTTTGGGTAATAGGCAGGGTACACCCTGGACAGCTTGCCAGTCCATCGCAGGGCCCACTTGACAGCTGTCATGTGCTTTACAGCATCATCATTGATTTGGACATGGCTGATTCAGCAAAGAAACCTAGGAGGACATTATCAGAGTATTCAAGGCAACAAAAGAGAGAAAGTGACAAAGTAAGACTTAAAATTGGACTGGAGAGAGTTCAGAGGAGAGGCAGAATGCATACTGAATTAAGCATTAGCCTTTAAGTCTGCTTAACTTTGGACTACAAAGTCTACAGGCCTAATATTGATCAGTTAATTCATTTGTTGTGCAAGACTGCTACCTGCCCACATAATTTCTGTGAATATAGTAAGGTAGTGTTTAAAATTTCACAACACAATTTCAATGTTTTGACTTAGTTTTTTTTTTTTTTTTTTACATAAACAGTGACATGATGCATTTTGTGCTGTTCCTCACTTAAGTTTTTTGCTTTTTTTTTTTTTTTATCTTTTTCTTTTTTTTCTTTCTTTATTTTCATGGCCTGCTGTGAACAAATTGATTTTTTTTTTTTTTTTTAAATCAAAAACCTTAGAATTAAGAAGTTATGTTTCTTTTTCTACATGACTTAATAAAATAGAAAACATGGTGCAGAACAGTGAGACTTCTAAGACTTTATCAGTGACAACAGCATAATAAAATTACTGACTTTGGTTCATGTGCACTTTATTTAATTACAGTATTGCGGTCATAAGAAGCATAGCAGTGAGCAATAGTCCTGTGGCATTTGAATATATTATTAAGGAAAAGTGTTTTAAACAAAAATGTTCTTGTATTTACTACAATGTTACTTAGTTACTCGTACAGAAAAATATTACAATTTACAAACAAAAGAAGACAAACAAAGCAAAAAAAAATTAAATATTTTTATTGGTTCTTAAGTCTGTAATTGAAGGGAAAAGCATCTTTGAAACAGTATGAAAAGAATGGTTCTTCCTCTCGTTTCTGTTGAACAAACATGAATGTTGCTTTTATGCACACCCTACAGCATTGTCAACGCAGAAACCTCTCCTGTTGATGGCATTGCAAAACAGTATTTCATATGTCACACTTACTTTCAAGTTTTTATTTTAAAATTACAAAAAAAAACATATTCAGCTTGTATTTATTTTTGCAGATGTGGAAGCTGTGATTTTATAGTTAAACTAACAACAAGCTGTCTAAATTTATTCTAGCAAGCATGTGTGAAATTACCATTTGCATTTGCTTTCATATAAGCTTTTTCTTAAAGCACAATGTTTTGTTTTTATATTGTTTTTGCCAATCCAGCTAGTAACCAGCATGCATGAGGGGCAACATCGTGTCTACATCAACAGGGCAGTATTAGCAGTGAGAAGACCTGGATGATTGTGAGATCAGAACCTGTGGAGCATTTCTTTAACCCTAACAGTCTCTGGAGAACCAACTTTCAGCCATTTACTGTATTTTAGAGGCCATATATCATCTCCAATACACCAACTGCACTGTAACCCTGATGTTACTTGTGCCTGGTGCGCACTTGAAGCAGAGTGGGTGTCTGCTCCATGATTCGCAGTAACAAGTTATCAATGTAGTCCTCTAAGTCTCGAACTTGTGACTTAACCTTTTTCAACTCAGCTTCGCATTTCTCCAGCTGCGCCCCTTGCTGCTCAGATGCTGCCTGCTGCTTCTGCATGTCCATCTCCTGCTGCAGCAGAAGAGAGATCAGCTCCATGTTGGTCAGGTGCTGGTACTGGGTTGCTCTGTCCACCACTGGCTCCTTCGACAGAAGAGAAAGGAGCAGAAGAGGTAACACATGTTATAAAGGTGGAAAACTGACCTAGAAATACTCATTCAAAATCAGGTCGCGGCGGCAGCTGCCTAAGCAGAGAAGCCCAGACTTCCCTCTCACTACATTCCCCAGCTCACCCTGGGGGATCCCAAGGTTTTTCCCGGCCATTGAGAGATGTAATCCCTCCAGCATGTCTCATGTCTTCCCCAGGATCTCCACCCAGAAGGAAGTGCCTGAAACACCTTACCAGGGAAGGGTCCAGGAGGCATCCTAACCAGATGCCTGAGACTCCTCAACTGGCTCCTCTCTATGTGGAGAAGCAAACAGTTCTCCTCTGAGGGAGCTCAGCTCCTTCACCACAACAGACCAACGCAGAGTTTGGCATTACTGCAGACACCACACTGATCCGCCTGCCAATCTCAACCTCCATCTTTCTCTTAACAACAAGATCCCCAAGATAACTGAATTCCTCAACTTTACTTATAAATGCAGTCTCACAATTTAGAAAGTATGCAAATACTGTAAGTTGTCTTGGTAGGAATCAAATCAGATATTATGAAGCTAATCCCAAACGTTGGCTGACTGACTTTTTTGCCTTTAGCCGAAGCTAAGCTACCTGTTTAACCACAACTGTGCACTTAAATCATGAGGCAGCTGAGAAATTTCTTCAGGACAAAGAATAATCTCCAAACATATTGATCTGCTTTTTCTGATGTAGGTAAAATGAAAAATGTCAAAACACAGATCTATCTGTAAAATGTTCAGCTGTCAGTGGCATTTTTTTTCTGTATGGAGAGTACGTGTTCTCTCCATGTATGCATGGGTTCTTTCAGGGTACTGAGGCTTCCTCCCACCTTTCACCAACCATCCAAAGACATGCATGTTCGGTTAATTGGTCAGTTTAAAAGGAATGAGTGCGCGCAAATATATATGTGTTATTTATATAGTTCCTTCTTACTTTTGTTCATTGCCAGGAGACACCAACCTGTACATGGAGACTCTTATCTGGGCCAAAGAACTGTGTCACATTTGAGAGAAGTAATGAGATAAGTGTTTCACTCCTCAGTGAAAGGCTCAGTGTACCCGGCAGCAGCTGCATACTTTCATATGATTTGTAAGGCAGTGGACTGTTCCTGTCATTGTCTGAATCATAATTAAACTGCTGTGGACATCACTGAGGTCTTATATGACAAATGATACTTCATACAGCTTGTATAAAAAGCAAATAACCAATAACCTGTGCCATTTGTTGTTTAAATAGTACCTGACTCTTCTCAGGTTCAGCTGCAACCTGATGGGTGATGCGTCCAGGGTGGATGGTCGATTTGAGCTTCTCAAGTACAGAGCGACCCTCTTTCTTCTCTGACTGGCTGGATGTTAATGGTTTCACTGGGTGAGGTCTGCAAAACAAAGATGTCAGTACTAGCATTTTAGCACAACACACACTCATGTGTTGTGTTGAGCACAGTTTATCAGAGGTGTAAAGTCTATACAACATACAGCATCTGAATGATGCATACTGCAATCAGTGAGGTGGAAATGTATTTTATTAGAAACCTATCCTGAAAAGCTAAATACATTAAGCCCATGGACTGATTTAACTTCTCCGTCTATATCAATCAATCAATCAATCAAAACATCATTTATACAGCACTTTCCAAAACCACAAGGCATCCAAAGTGCTGTACAGGTAAATAAATAAAAAAAAAAGGGGGGGGGGGGCTAGTAGTCCTGCTCTCCAGAGTTAAAAGTCAATTTGTCAATTTCAAAAAAAGGTTTTTTTTAAAAGAGACTTAAAACCACTTAAAGTCATAGCAGACCTCACAGAAAAACAGGTCATTCCAGAATCTGGGGGCTGCTATAGAAAAGCTTCTGTCTCCATGAGTCACGAGTCGAGTCCTAGAGACCACTAAGAGCATTTGGCCTTCAGATCTCAGAGCTCTGACAGGACGATGACGGTGCAGAAGCTCTGAAAGGTACGAAGGTGCCAGACCATTTAGGTCTTTTAAATAACTTCCATTTATGCAGAAGAAGTTTAGCTCCATCCGTGTTCTAATACCTTCAAACAGTTCTGCAGATTTTCCACACAACAGGTTCCAACAGACTTTACAGGAAAATAAATCTGAATGTCATCAGCATATATAAGGAAAGGTAATGAGTATGGGAACTTTTTTCATTAAATAAGGCTAATTTTTCAAAGAACTAAGCCCAAGTGTCCCACTAGAACTCCTTCTAAGTCCCCCAGCCATTATTCTTTGACATATTTCAAATGCAGTGTCACGTTCAAGTCTTGTTTCTTGGAGAGCTTTGAATTTAAATCTAAAATAGCACTTACTTTCTGTCGTTTTGTGCTTTTAGAAAAAGGCATACCCTTGTGGTATTATTCATACATATTTTTCTCATACTACATACAGATACCCTGCTATGCACATCTAAGTCATACTGGCAGGTAGCTGGAACAGCAGCAAATCTATCAAAGTTTAGGCAGCGTAAAGTATGAGAACCAAAGCCCACAACCAAACAAGAAACTGAAACATGAGATGAATAACATAAATATGAAGCAAAGCCAGAAGCAATGCAGCAGCCAACATCCAATCACATTGGATGAAAAAAAAGCCCAACTTAAATATTTAAATGTGTTCAACATAAAACAAGCAGGCTCACAGCAGGAAACAAAACCATCATAGCAACAAGACAGAAAAGATAAATCCCATTTACATGTTTCACAACACACAACTTCACAAGTTATGTCCCAGTGTGAGGACTCTCACCTGCTCTCCTGATGGGGCAGGTTGCTAGCAGACTGTGTCTCCTCAGGCAAAAGTGAGTGCCGTGCATCAACCAGGGGCTGGGCTGTGGTGGAGGTGGTAGAGTAGGAGGATGTGTAGGGGGGCACAGGCAGAGAAGTGCCAGCACTGGGCCCAGTGCTTGAGGGAAATATGGTGGGGCAACAGATAGGGGGATCAGCTAACAGGGAGAGTGCAAAATGGGGGGAGGAAGAGCAGGGTTCTTGCAAAGATTTCCCAATCTTTGTCTTGGGAGGGGTTCGGCAATTTGGCGCAACTTTTGCATGAAGGTCTTCAAAACTGATCCCAGACAGGGTTTCTGTTAAATGTGAAGCTACATTGTTCTTTAAAGGTATTCCTGATGTTGTGGTAGACTCTTTTTGCTGTGTTTGTTCAGTAATGAAGCTACTTTCCAGCATATTTGTTTGTTTATCTAACAGCTTTAAGGAAGCCACAGAAGATTTTGTGGGTTGATAAGAGAACGGTCCTTCACTGACTTCTGAAATGTTTTGAACAAGAGAAAGAAACTGCTCAAACTCTCTGTCGTTTTTGCCTTGGCTGTTTGGGCTGTCACTGCTGTTCTGTCGGGAAGCTCCTCTTGGTCTGATTCGTGCACTAACAACGCCTGGAAAGGACTTGTTATGCCAGGACTTTTCTTGTGGGTTTCCATTATCATCACAGTCTTCCTTTTCTTTTGCAAAGTCATCATCACTGTGTCTCTGTTCATTTCTACATTCAGTTTCAACATCAGATGAAACAAATGCTGAATTTTGTGACATCAATTCACTGTTCTCTTGGTCGTTAGTCATTCTTTGATCATGGGGGGCAACATCGTTGAGTTCGCATTGACAGTCTTTGCAGTTGACCTGGCAGACTGGAGGTACTGCACAAAGTTTATTAGAAGATGCAGTGATTTCAAAAGAGGAGTTCATTGCAGGTATGTAGGTGTCCTTTAAAGTGAACACATCCTCGGGTGTGGCCTTATTTTGATAAACAGTCACCTGTGAATCATCTGGCGGAACAAGCGCACCTAAATTGTCAAGGTTTTTTATGGTGTCGGCTGTGTCTGACTGAGAAGATCCATCAGAATCTATAAAACTAAAGTCTGAATTGTTGACATTCATGTTCAGATCTCCTAATGTGAGTGAGAAAGATATGTTATTGTTGAAACATGTGGTTTCACATGGATTTGATCCAATTATCTCTTCAATTGGAGAGCACGAAATATCTAGAACCTTAGAGGGAGTGATAGACGAAATACTGTAAAAGTCACTGACTGATATCTCATTATCAAATAGGGTTTTAGATCCTGAGTCAGTTGTGTGCTTTCCAGTGGGTTCACTGGTGTTCAGTGATAAAAGATGACTGTTCACCTTGGGTTGTCCATAATTTCCTCTGCAAACACGGCCATACAAGTCTTGCTCAAACAACATCCCTCCCCAACAATCTGTTTGATCTTCCAGAGGTTCATATTTAAACTTTTTGAGCTTCTCTTCAGACAAGGTAACATTTTTTTCTGCCTGGGAATGGACGTTGTGGGAGTCAGAAGTCTCACTGCTTGAATGAGGGTCTGCAGATGTGCTGTTTCTTTTGCACTCACCCTCTTTGCCATGCTGCAGTGAAGCCACGCCGGTTTGGGAGAGAAGGTAGGCTTCTTTATGGACAGCTAGTTCCTGACCGCGATGCAGCCAACCATCAGAGAAAATCTCATTTACTGAAGTCCTTAAAAGTCTCCTTGGAGGCAAAGGTGGAGGCTCCTCTGTGCATGTTTGCAGTTCTTGTGCATAGTTACAGGCACTGCTACTAACAGCAGGACGACTATGTTTATCAGACGAAGTTCTCAGCTGATTTGGAGGAAGACTGCTGTTAGGAGACTTGAGTCTGCTTGAGGCAAAGGCATCAAATGAGTCCCATTCCCCTGCATTCCCAGATGTGGAGCAAGGGGCTGAGTAGTTCAGAGAGTTAGGCGTAGTAGCCTTGGCTGATAATGTAGGGAGCGATATCTGCCGAGCTACTGGCCTGGGACGTTCCCGTTTTATGGAAACCACATTTGTAACAATACCTTCAACATCAGTGCTGGTTGCACAAGGCTGGGCCGGCAAGGTGGTGTAATGAAAGGGGGATGACCCAGAAGAGGAGCACAGTGCAAAAGGAGGTAACTTCTGCGACTCTTCTGCTACAAGCTCCTCAAAAAAGGGGTTACGTTGCATATTTGGGAAGAAAGGGTTGGAAGGAGAGAGCGGGGTTGAAGAGGGAGAGGAGGAAGGGGTGAAGACATTGATGTGACAGCAGTCATCAGGTGAGACATGACCAGAGGGGGAGGGAGAGGGGGAGGAGCACTGAGGAGGTACAGGGGAGCAAGAAGGCAGGGGACAGGGTACATCTGAGTGGCTTTCTATCTTAGGAGAAACTTGCAGCCTGTGGAGGAAAATAGGGCACAATAGTCCTCTTAGTTAAGGATGTGCCGGGTTACCCGATGGGGAACATCGTTTTACACAGACAAAATATTAGCTGTTATTCCACAACAAAGTAGGACTGCTCAGGTAACTTCAGTCTCAAAACTTCAGCAGATACAGGCAGACTTATGGAAACATAAAGTAAATTCAAAAGCAAAGCACATCTGCAAAATAATCAAGCAAAGAAAAAATAACTGATGCATTGTAGCCATTCAAGCATCACCTGCAGTCTCAGCTACTTCGTGGGGGAGCTTATTGACATCGCATTCTTTTTCCCAAACAACTGTGACGGTGCAACTTCAATAGAGAAGCAAGTACCAGTGGAAAGGATGGCAATGTTGAAGTGCTAGTTGTGGAAAATATAGCGAGAGATGATGATGCTGCATGGTTGTAAAATGAAGGAAATTAAATTATTTTTATTTTCAAATGAGCAGAAAGCAGAACAAACACTGGATTTCGAGCTCCCAACTAAATGCAGGCCTCTATTATGACCTGATAGAAATTCAAATCATTAAAGATTGTGAAGCCCAGAGATGAACTTTAAATGAATGCAACTCACCTTGGCTTGTTTTGTGAGTCGCCAGAGCCAAACCAGCCTCTGAATCTCCCCTCAGATGAAGAAGCAGCCTGGTTTAGGTCTGACTTAGCTGGGAGAGAATCACTCCTTCCTGTTGAGAATAATGTCTTTCTTAGCTTTCTTCCTTTTTCAGGAGACTCTGCAGCCGAGGAGACGATGGGCGCCGCTGTCTCCACAAGATGACCTCCTGTTTCAGCACCATGAGTTGTCGCAGACATCGCCTGAGCTTCCTTTTCGCCTTCTTTTTCCTCTTTTTTCAACTTGTCAAAGGACCAGCGGCGACCTTCTGCAAAGGAACTTTTTTCTTCACTTCTCTTGGTGAGATTCTGCAGCGATCGAGACAGCGGGGAGCATTTCTCCAGTAGCACTAGCTTGGACGGCAAGGTTCCAGAGCTCTTCGGAGTTGACGGTTCAGAGTCGTAGACATGGCTTCCATTTATACACAAGGATGACTTGGACTGAGTCATGGTCTGACCCTTGAGAGACTCCACAGCAACATTTGACCGAGGGAAGGCTGTTGTGATTTTACTAGCTTCATCGCTGAAGGCTCGCTTGTGTGTGAGAATCTTCGTAGTGTGCTGGCTGGTGAGCACTGGTGGAAAGACAAGAAATTCCTTTTAACTACAAATGTGAAGAGACTTACAGAACTGATTATGTTGTTTTTCAGTTCTCCTGCAATCACTGTTCTGTATAAATTTGTGACTTAAAAGCGTTATGCTTTATTTATTTATTTGTTTGTTTGGGTTTTTGCCACATGAGCTTCACACAGATACACATAACCCTTCATTAGCTTCACTAAGGAAGTCATGTTTTTTTTTTTTAGCAGTTTGCTTTACTGTAAATCTGTTGGAGTGAATGTTGATGAAGAGCGGGTACATTTGAAACAAAGGAATTCTGTGGGTTCACCAGTTTGTAGCAGCTCATTATCTCTGTAATTTTTTGGCAGTCAGTCATTGTCTTAACTGCTTAGTCCAATCAAGGGTCGCAGGGAAGCTGGGGTCTATCCCAGCAATCATTGCGGTGTACACCCTGGACAGTTGCCAGTCAATCACAGACCTTTTATGTGACATTTATAATAAGGAAAACCTTCAAACTCTCCCTCACTCAGTAATTAATTTGTTAAAACTAATCTGTTTTCTTCAAAATTGTTTGTTTAAAACTTAAAAAAGAAAAAGGCCATTGGTATTAAAATGGTTTTAGGTTGTGACCATCATTTATTTCCCCACTGACTGAACTGGGTCTGTAAATATGCAAAGATGACCCCACCGACCTGTACATAATAATGTCTATTCTGACTCTGATCACACTGTGCTGACTTTAGCCCTAATAATGCTTGTGGTAAATCAGCTGTGACCATTCTCACCCAGAGCGATTCTCCAGAAGAGAAAGTTCATGACTGACAACTCAAAACACCAATCTTCAGTGGACAACTGTTCCATTTTCTGAACCACATACACCCCATCACCTCAAGGTTTGAGTTGTCATTACATCAACCAAGTCTGATGTCATGATGGAAAGTCTGTACTACAAACTGTCTGTTCACTGTTTGGTGTTTGGAAGTAGGTTTTTCAGCAAGATTTTTTTGTTAAAACAAAAACTTTTTTTAATCCATAGCATCAAAATAATTAAATAAATCACTTTAAAATGCAGCTGCACGGTGGCGCAGTGGTTAGCACTGTGGCCTCACAGCAAGAAGGTCACTGGTTCAATCCTTGGCTGGTTTGGTCAGTGGCCTTTCTGTGTGGAGTTTGCATGTTCTCCCCATGTATGCGTGGGTTCTCTCCAGGTACTCCAGCTTCCTCCCACCATCCAAACACATGCATGATAGGTTAATTGGTCACTCTATATTGCCCCTAGGAGTGAGTGTGAGCATGAGTGGTTGTTCATCTCTGTGTGGCCCTGCAATGGACTGGCAAGCTGTCCAGGGTGTACCCTGCCTGTCGCCCAAAGCCAGCTGGGATAGGCTCCGGCTTCCCCACAACCCTGAATTGGAATGAGCGGTTCAGAAAATGACTGAATGAACTTTAAAATGCTCCAGAGAGCTGTAGGTTGTTTAAATCATAAGAGCAATTCATCATTGTACTTTTGTATGTATTTTAAATACCACCCATGTGGCTTTCTGTTTATATTGTGTTGATTTACATTGTTTTTTTTAAAAAAAACTTCTTCCTTAATATTTTATATCTGTGGCTTTTGTTGAGTTTTTTTGGCTTACAGCGCCAGTGTTTTTCCTAATGTGGATCTTTCACACTATGACTGCTTAGTCTGCAGGATTGTTGCCATGGGGACCACCCTTGGCTGGTGAGGGTTCTGCAGCACAGACTGTTTTTGGGGGATCCCCGCCTGTCCTGATCTGGGTGTTTATCAATCGTGGTGGCTTCTGTGGTCTTCAATGGGTTGGCCCCTGGTCTGAATGGATCCCAAAGACATGGTTTCCCCACAGCAGTGTCAAGCCAGATATGGATTGCCAAAATTATATTCGGTTATATTCAGCAGTTTTTTGTTTTTTACATCTATGTAATGCATATAAACCATATACCATGACCTACCTTTCTTAGCTAAATCTGTCTCTCCATAGTGGGAGTCCACTCTCACTTTGCTAGTGTAGATGGGGGAGCTTGGGGGGTCTGACAGCAGATCCAGACTGGGTGGAGGGCCGAGGTTATCACTGGCTATGGAAGACATGCTGCTTTCTGAAGCAAGTGATGAGCATGACCTTGTGTCAGTTGACTTTCGCAGCCTCCCTTTGAAGAAATCTTTCATCTTGCCCCTCTTCTCCTCTGTTATCTCCACATCTCGGCACTCTACCACCCCTCCTCCCTCCTCTCCAAAGGGCTGCCCCATTGACCCTGACAGGGCAGCATAGCGGCCTGGTACGATGGCCGAGGAAGACTCCACATCCCCCCTCTTCCTCCCTGTGACGCGATCCTTGAGCTTTCCAAACGCAGAGCGAGGCTTGTCTTTCACGGTGAGGTCAAACATACTGGCAGTCATGTTGTTGCGGGTGAACTGGACTGTCACTTGAAGCTCTCCACGTTCCTTTTCTTTTCTTCCCACCTTAGAGTTGAGCTTGAACCATCTGTAGAAACACATCCACAACATAGGAATCAAGATTTATAAAGTTCAGGATATGTGTTTGGAGCTTGAGCTATGCAGTCATTCACAAGGACAAAATGAGCAAAAGCAAAAAAATTGAATTAAAAGAAGAAGAATTTCCTCTTGGCAAAGCTTGTCACATCTTACATAATGTGTAACTATAGTTCCAGGGTTTGTGCTTCAATTCTGCCTGCGACAAACTACTTTATAAACCTCACAGCAGGATATTAAACTCAAATTCCTCCAGATCCTCCAGCCTACACCTGTGCGTGAACTTTTTTTTTATTATTTAAAAAGCCACAGAGACATATCAGGGGTCAGCAAATAAAATCCTCCCTCTGTTACTGCCGCTGAGATTCCGTGTGGACCACAGAAAATGTAACAGAGCCAAAACTAACAGCAGGAATTCACTGAGCTTGGCGGGGTGGACAAGTCACAGTTAAAACCAGATGTGTTGTATTGTTTTACTCGATCACACTCTTTAGTATTTCAGATAAATCTAATGAGCCCAGTTATGTTGTCTATTGTTGGTGTGACAGTAAAGTCAGTAAATTTGGATATATTATCGATATGTGAAGACACAGTTAACTGCTGTTAGTAATTATTTAATTTATTAATCTCAGTATAAAGCAATGATCTTCAAATTCAAGCAATACACCTTATTGATGTGTATTACACATAGCTTGTTTTTTCATTTATCTGAGCAACAAGTTATTGCAGAGCATCCGAGACATTCCTTGCAGAAAAGAAATAAACCCCATTAAAACCACATTCAAACAGACTCAAATAAGCAGAAACTCGCCATCACATAACTACTTTACACATTCCAAAAACATTAAGATTATAGACAAAGGTTTGGAGGGGATAAGACCACCATTGACCCTTTGATTGAATTGGTTGTTCAGCCAGAGGTTATACTCAAGGCTTTTTAAGAGCATGACATTAGTAATCTAACGTAGAAGTGAATTAAAAGATAGTCACACACTGATGTCACTTTCAGCCCTCATCAATTGGTTCCACTTTTTCCAGCAACAGTGGTTCTTTAATACTTAGGCTGCAGTTCACTTTGGGTAAGATCACATTTAACCTTGTATAACTTTCTAAACCAGTTGAAAATAATGACCAGCTTGTCTTTCGTATCACATCTACGGACTATTTATATGAATCTGAGCAAAATGGGTGAATTAAGTTTTTTTTTTTTTTTTATAAAAAGCCACTTAATGATGATTAAGCAACAAGATATACTTTGTTTTTTATGGTAAATGGACTTGTACTTCTATAGCGCTTTTCTAGTCATGCAGACCACTCAAAGCGCTTTACACTACTTGTCACATTCACCCATTCACACACACACACACACACACACACACACCTTCATCACACTCATACCCCGATAGGCACGGGGGGGGGCAGCTTGGGGTTCACTTGCCCTAGGACACTTCGGCCTGTTAGGGGAAGCCTGGAATCGATCCCCCAACTTTCCAGTTGAAGGACAACTGCTCTTCCTCCGGAGCTTCAGCCGCCCCATTTATGAAATGTGACTTTTTTGCAAAATCATGCCTTGTGCCACAGTGGAAACTGCAACTCATCCTGATGACGAGGTGGATGAGCAGTGCATTATGGGAACATCTGCTGGAGTATCGCTTGCAAAATCACCCCACGGGGCATGAATTAAATAAAGCTCGAGGGTTCAAACTTTGGCAGCTTGCGGCCATGTGTCATCCTTCAAAACAGCACATCTGATTCCACTGCTCCTGTGAAGGATTAGCCAACTTTCAGCTGCTGCATTTAGGGGTTTTAAAGACGCACGTGACTGGTGATGGGGAGGAAACTTTTTTTTTTTTTTTTTTTTTTTAAAATATATTGAGATTATTGTAACAAAAACATGACGCACACTCTTGTGTGTAAACATGCAGGCTGAACTGATTAAAACTCAACCTACTCATCTCTTGGACACGCTCCGTCCTGAAATATCTTATCTAGAGGAATGATGGTTTGACCGAGAAAGACATCCAGTCCAATCAGCACCCGGTGCATGACCGTGAGGACCAGGTCTCCGCTTCCTGGGGGGTATGCGCTCCGGCCGCCGTCCTCCAGGATCCCGGGGAGCAGCTCGAAGCAGCACTCCTCGTTCCATACGGGTACCTCCGCCTTTTCTACCAATCCAGTGGTATATTTCTCCTTCCCCACCTGGATGATGGTGTAAAGGTAGCGGCTGCCGTGCTTGCCCTTGGTTCGCAGTCCCCTTGCGCGGAGGACGGTGATATTCACATGAGTGGGCACCCATCGCTGATCATCGTCCAGATCTATCAGTGACATCATCTTGTACTGCTACACAGGGGCGATTGTGTTCCCCCCCTGGACAGGCGTAGTTACACTTAGAAATGAGACGTATCAGCTGATCTGGGGATCATCGCCCTTTACGGTGCGCCAGAGTTTCCGCGCTGCGCCAAAAAAAAAAAAATTAAAAAAAAAAAAACCTCTGCAGAAAATCTCCAAATTCCGTCGAGCTTTTAATGGGTTTACCCGAGGTCAGTTATTCATACTGGTTAGACTTCTGCTCAGTTTCAACCTCCTCCTGCTACAAAAAATTAAATCAATGCTAATCACATGAGGCGAGCTGCGTGCACCTCAAGTCCATGCTCCGTGCATGTCGCATCAGCAGTGAGTTTACTGTCCAAAATCTGTCTACGACCCGCCCCCCTCTACAACAGCAGGCCCGCATACAGTCGGAGAGATGCCGCAGAATTAAAGAGAAACACCCAACCAGAGCTCGATGAGATCCACCACACAGAAGCTGCTCAGAGGTCTATGTGATGTCAGAGCAAGCTTTGGTGCAGCAGCTGGATCTCTGATTAAACAGCAAAAACGGGCTTAGAAGATAAGTTACCAAGCGGATGCATGTTTGGAAGTGAACTATTTACCCTTTCATATTTATTGTTTAGTTCCGTTTTTTTGTTTTTTTTTTTCCAGCAACATATGTCTAAATGCACACACACACACACACACACACACACACACACACACACACACACACACACACGCACACACACACACGGGTTAAAAGGCAACATGAAACTCTTTGTATGTATATATATATATATATATATATATATATATATATATATATATATATATATATATATATATATATATATATATATATATATATATAGTATGTATAAATATATATAAAGGTTTTCATGTTGCCTTTTAACCCTCATAGCCAGGGCATATTTGATACAGTTTTTATGACATTTGGTATTATTTAATGGCTAAAAACTTTGCTTAAAATCCCGTTGAACAAAATCGGATATTTGTCTTCTGTCCCTAGATACCAGGAAGCAGAGGATTAGGCTACACAATAATCATTTTGACAAATCACATGGCAATAAATGGCAAATGTTTTTTATTTTATTTCTTTTTACATTTCGTCAAAGGGGCCATTTGAGACCTCATATTTGTTTGCTTTTTAAGGACTTTTCTTAACTGTTGTGTCATGGGTCGGACTTTAAAGGGGTAAGTGGATAAAATGTAAAACGAGGGGGAAAGATGCTTTTTCTCATAGATTTTTTTAAGCATGTCTATAAGAAAAACGTTCTAGCTTTTTATATAAGAACAGATTTTCCACTCTTTTTTTCCTGAACAACTCTGCACATAGGTTTGGAAATGCTTTACTGACTGGCGGAAAAAGAAGGAAAACTTATGATCATCGAAACTACGATGCCACCTGGTGGACTTTTGGTACAGCTCAAAACATCTGCACAAAAGATAGAAACTGCAAATGATCAGATCCCCAAGTCTTTAATCCCGTTAACACAACCGAGCACATTTCTCCTGTTTTTCAACTATGCAAGCAGCTATAACACTGACATAGTGTGTAATCAGTGTAATAACCAGTTTAAATTTCACAAGCATTTTAAATGATTGAATCACGGTAACCTACAACATCCTGAAGTTCTTTTGTTATCTAATTGACCTCATTGTGCAGTGAAAGACTCTGTACAAGATGACCAGAAGCCAATACGACAGTGTGACAGAATGAGAAAACAATCACGAAAGCATCAGTCTAAAATTAGCCTTTAAAGGCAGAAGTTTGTTGTATTTAGAAATCTAAACATGAATGCCAGCAACACCTCAAGAAAGATGGAAAAGAAGCATGTTTGAAACTATCCAACACCTTTTTTACCTAAGTTTGGTACAAAATGGTAAGACGATGCACAATAAATTATTAGCTTATATTTTTAAAAGGGAGAATTAACTGCCCAAACACAAATGTCTATTGTTTTTTTTTTTTTGTGCTAAGTTTAGATAAACAGCTAAATAGATGGGATACAGACAGAAATACACAGCATCAGAATTCATTTAATTTATTAGAAATAAAAAAAACCTTTTAGATTTATAAAAAAAAATCCAACTGATGTTTCACAGTGTTGATAACAGCCACTCAGCGGATTAAGGAGTAAATACAAACCAACGCTCACATTCAGTACAGCAACACAACACTATCCAACAGTTTTAAGGTTTCTGTGGCACATTTCTACTTGGCTTTGAAAAGAGGGAAACATGGTATTTCAAGAAAACCTCACACAATAACTGTACTTTATATTACACATTTACACAGCACTGTCAACATGGAGAACTTAACTAATAGCCTGCTACATTCAGACATAGAAAACAATGTCATGAATTGAAGTTTCTCAGTTTCAGATCAAATCAGAATTTAAAAAAAAAAAAAAGGTTCAGTTCTGCATGAGGACTTCTCACTGTTTAGCCACAATGAGACAATAAAAAGTGCAAATAAGAAGTGCTCAAATTCTTCCACTGAGAAGAATGGATAATTGCAAATAAGTGGACACTTTTAGTCGTTATCAGGAAAACAACACATTCAGTGACATCTGACAGAGACCTTTAACACTTTACACTGTGGAGGTCTTCTAACACTTGTAAGGCAATTTTACATGGCAGCTGCCTTAAATTCAAGGACTCAATTCATCTCAACACAAAAACTGCCACAATACGGACAAGTTTGTGAAAGTTATAAATTACCGTGTGGTTGTTTTTTAACCAGCCTTTCTGTCCATAAAATACCAAAAAAAAAAAACCCAACTCTTTAACATAGAACAATGGAAAACACTCATGTATAAAAAGGAATGGTCTGTTCTGCATTTTTAGCTTTTCTTTTCTTCTGTAAATTCTTTTTTTGTTAATTACCAGGGTTCATCGCATAGAACGAGCAGCAGTCTTATTACAGTATTGCTGCTACACATGCAGCGTGTAGGTCAAACACAGCCAGCAGACCTCATATGATCACTGAAGATGAGAGAAAATCTGCAGAACAACTGGGTTGACGAGAGAAACTTTGGTTAAAACAGTGATGTACAGTGGCCCTGAGGTGCAAAATGAAAAAAATACAACATAAATGAAAATACAGAAAGCATAAAAGGAAAAAACATAGTTGCATTTTAACACATTTGAAAAGTCAAATGTACACATCAAAACATTTTATTTAAATTGTGTTTTGTAAAATACTGTAGGGTTTCTGCCCCTTTGCTTTGGCTTCTTATTTTTAAAAAAAGGATTGTATTTTGCTAAATTATGTTTGTTTTTGTCTTGTGTTGACTTTTGCATTCTTTTAAGTTGTTTTTCTGTTTGTCTCTTTTTCCCAAAATAGTGTTTTTGTCTGTAAATGCTTTTTGACTGGTTGTGTTTTCTAAAATACTTTTCTATTTTAACTTTAACTGGAACTTAGCTTTTTATCCATAGATAGATAGATAGATAGATAGATAGATAGATAGATAGATAGATAGGTAGATAGATAGATAGATAGATAGATAGATAGATAGATAGATAGATAGATAGATAGATAGATAGATAGATAGGTAGATAGATAGATAGATAGATAGATAGATAGATAGATAGATAGATAGATAGATAGATAGATAGATAGATAGATAGATAGATAGATAGACATTAAAACATTTAAACAGACAAAATGTTTAGAAGGTAATGTTTGAGAACAAAAAGAATTGTCATTTGGCGCCTCAAGGCCACCGTAGTGCTGGGAAGTATTTCGTAAAACACAACAGTGTGTTTTTTCTAACTTTGCACAAACCAATAAATGTCATACATGTCATCTGTCTACATACACTTGTCCAATACAGAGATAAAACTGGACACATCAGAATTGATTCAAATGTTAAAAAATGGGTAGGTGCAAACTTACAGGTAACAAAACGTGACTTTTTCAGAGGCACTCCTGTAAAAGGTTGCAGGTAAAGGTGCTTTCACCAGTGACAAAGAAATTCAAAGTTCAATGCTACTTCAATGAGGGAGGCAACCAAGGTGCAGCTTCACTTGTGGATATAATTCTAACCAAAGAGTGCATATGATATGGTGTGTAAGATTTTAAAGACTTCTTGTTTAATAAGTGCTCAAAACATCAAGCTATAGAAAAGTAGTTTATGGAAGACTTAAACTGGGTTTAATTTAAAAACATCAAGAGACTCATTTTGACTGAAGCAAATTTAAGGTATAAAAATGATAAAAAGATTTATAAAAAATAATAAAAAAAAAAAAAAAACACTTTGAGAGGAGCACTGCAGTTATATTCTGTATGATAATCTGGAATGTTTTTGTTTTTTTTTCACTGACAGGATAAAGTTGGTGTTTTGGGATATGTTGTTGTACAGCTACATTTCAAGCATTTTTCTTAAATTAGTCCTTTATCTTTAGTCCGACTGGCCGTTCTGACAGCTTCTTAAATACAGCTCGTCCTGGGACAGATGTCCGTCAAAGCTGTCCATGTACAGGCTGCTGGTGCTGCTGCCGCTGCTTCCCAAGAATGTTCCGACGGCCCGGCCCTGGCGAGCATGGCCCACAGCATCACTGAAAACTTTGTTGATCTGCTCCTCAGAGGGCATCCACCAGTCTGGGTTTGAGGCACAGTGCATCCGGATAAACTCTGTAAATAAGGGGGAAAAAAAGTTACTTTTAAAGGCTGTAATTCAAATCAAATTTGTATCTGAACCTGGTTTGAGGAGTTGGAATCAGAGCTGGGGAAGCAATGATCAAAGGAGCTTTAGTATCTAAAACAGCAGTTTTTTGTGCTTCTTTTCAGCTGTGTTAAATCCACCAAAGTAGGGTCAATAGTATTGTTATTACTGACTCGTTACCAGGAAAACTTGCTGTTTGTTTAGGCAGAGGGTTAAAAATATCTCATTCATTACTGAAATATCGTACCTGTACTTGGGTCATTCATTATGGACTCACAGCTGTGAAGCTCCCATTGACTGTTTTAAAAAAAAATTCAATCCTTAATAATTACACATAAGATCAACAATGTTGTCTCTTTTCCGAGGAGAGGGGAGAAAATTTTAAATGTATTTTATCATTCAACGTAATGTTAGCTAGAAAACAACTCTGCAGTGATGTGTTACAGTGAGAATTTACAGCTCAATCTGTCATGGTGGACAGCCTGTGGAGAGTGACTCCTTTTTAGATTTTTGACATCAACAATTGATCAAGAACATCAATATCAAAGTTGATCACAGGTATTCCACTTTCAGATTATTATTATCATTATATTATTTTTCAGTTCTTCGCCATAGATAATTTTTTTCTGGATATTCCCATTTAATCAGATCCAGATGTGGGAATTAAGATAAAAACCTCAACTGAGATAGAAATCATCTGCTGCCAAGATCTAGAGAGTTAATTATCTTGATACACTCCCCCATCGACACCTGAGGTTAAGTTACTAATGACTCTTCAGAGTGGAGACTGGTAAATGCAAACCATGGTTGCATGTGTGAGGAACTGCCGTGCCACTCATTATACCCATGATGCATTTACTGAGATGCATCCATAGTATAATGTTGACACAACACAGACATCTGAAACAATTTTAACTACAGCTTGAGGTGCAGAGTCATGCCCTTTTAGTGCTGGAACAGCTTTGATTTTCCACTTTGGTCTCCCTGCAAAGTCAGCACTGCACTGAGTCTTGTTAACACAACTTTTATTCCTGGAGTTTACCAAAACTGTGTTGTTAGCCAACCTAATTCCATCCACTGATCAGTGTTGACAACATCTTGAGAAAAGCTGAGATCCAACACTGATAAGTAATGCATTTGACCCTTTAAAAAACACATGCTTGGCTGGTGTGGAACATTTTAAAGTAAACCTACAAATGAAGTCAGTTGTTCTTTTTTTTTTTTTACACCACTTCATCCAATTCAGGGTTGCAGGAAGGCTGCAGCCTGTTCTGGTAATTAGCAGGTGAGGGGTGGGGTACATCCTGGACCATCGCAGTCCATCACAGGACCAACACAGAGACAAACAACCACTCATGCTCACATTGAATTGTAGGGGGATTTAAAGTGACTAAATAGCCTAAACATGCCTGTCTTTGGATGGTGAGAGGAAGTTTGTGCTTTTCTATAAAAAAAAAAGAAAACTCTTTGTACTATTTCATCCCATGTACCTCTTAGGCAGCTGACTTTGACAGGATTGAGGGGTCGTCTCTCCAGGCCCGGCTCTCCTGAGTGCACTGAACGCTTCCTTTTACCCAAACCACAGGAAAACTTGAGCTCATCCGTGGTGAAGACGTAGCGGATCAGGTAGCGCAGCAGGCGCCGGCCATCTTTCTTAGAGGAGTTGACTGCTTCATCCCACTGCTTATTAGTGATGAAGAGTGGATAGTTCTCCAGGAGTTGTTTACTTCCCTGCAGGGAAGTAGAGGACAGTTATGACAGAGGGAGTAAACGTGTAGCAACACCTAAACTAAATGCAGCATGTTCTTGTTATGTAGTATTAATTGAACTATTTTTACATGCACAAACGTGCAGAGGTAGATATTGAACATTTTTATTTTCAACAAATCCAATTACTAACCTCAAAGACTGTTTGCCGTTCTTCTTCCTGTAAAGACAGCTGTTCATTTAATATTTGTTTTGATCTTTGATAACACAGATCTGGCCTGGTAGTTTAACTACTTATGACATTCTCTAAATCACACACTTTTAAGAGCTCTGGCTACTGAACAAGGGGCTGTTTCTCACCTCTGTGAGCTGCTCTTCTGGCATCGGTTGGACCAGCTGGTTGTTAAACTCAAGAACAGTCTTGAAGTAGTCAAGAACATTTTGACAGGGAGCTGTGAAAAAAACACATTTTAATGTGAGCAGTAACAGAAACACACTGTTGGAAATACCCAGAAAACAACAAGACAACATACCTGGTGCTTGTTATGCAATGATAAACCAGCAATATTTGAATTCCTGCTGTATCCAATAATCAATGTTCAGTTTTATGTGCAAATAGTGCGGCTATAGGAAAGGTTTTAGTAAGAGCTGAAATAAAATGAAAACTAGATGCTTTCAGAGTGTTGTGTATACTGTGTGATGCATTAGTCAAACAAAACAATGGGATGGAAACTTACAGTCTGATAAGGTATGCATCAGGTAGGAAATGTTCGTTAGTCTCATTATTTCTATTTTCTTGAAGCAGCTTGATGCTATCTTGATGCTGCTATCTATTAATAATAAATAATAATAGATACTATCATTATAATAATAATAGAGGCTATTATTATTTAATCAAATGTCTTTCTATCTATGACTGCATATTGTACTTCAGTATTCAACTGTATCCTGATGCTCAGTTTGATTTTTGCAGACTGGATGTGTGTATGTTGGGTTGTATATGTCTTGCATTTTTCTCATAGCAGTGTTTGGTATGTTGGTAATTAAGTGTAGATCTTAAACATTACTATCTTGTGAGGAGATGAAGTAAAATCTGGAGAGCTGCCATATTCTAGTGCCTGGGGAGCAGTTGGGTGTTTGGGTTGCCCAATAAAAAACTGTATGACCATAAAGTACAGTAAACTCCCTTAGCTCCTTTTCAAGATTGTACCTACAATATCTGCACAAAACGCATTCCTTCCAACAAAACACAGACGTATAAGCAGTTTTACTTAATGTCTGAAGCTCAGCTTTCAATTTTGGCTCCATTTTCCTCGCAAAACCAGTGCTATACTGGGCTTTTTTTAACCAGACAGTTGTCTATGAAGTTAAGTAAACAAATCAAACAAACTGCAATTACTGATCCAGGACAGCAGGGTCTGATAAGGAAGCTGAAAAGGGTCAACTTGGCCTCAGAACTTAGAAAAGAATTCTTGTGGATAAACAAAGTCAAAGAAGCATGCTCTGAAAAGTAGTGGTGGATTGCTTATTCCTGGCAGTGCATAAACATCTACTTTTAAAATGGTTAAAGTGGATAATGTGCACATTCTAACTGGAGATAACTTCCTATGATGTAATGAAGGCCAGGTTGCTGGGAGGAAAAGGGAGAAAAGATTGTGATTGTCACATAAATAAGCTTCTTCTACATGAAGATACTAAACATTATTTCCAACTAATTATACTAATATAATAATACTATAGCATTAATATAATAATATAATATATTATATTATTTTATTAATAAAATAGTTTATTAATATTTTATATTAATAAAATATTAATATATAGCATTAAAATGATTAATTATAATGTCTAGTACTCTTGTATTTAACTTTTGATGGTATTTAATGTGATAACACTTGATAGTCATTGGAGAGAAACCAGAACAAATGGAAAAACATGGAAAGGACCCTTTAAAAATAAACACAAAGATAAAAATCCTGTTTTCAGCCGTATTAATAGACAACGAGTCACAAACTAAGATGTCATGAAAAGAGGCCTTTTAGATTGGACAGGCGTGGTAAAAAAATGTTCAGCAACTTCAAACTAACTCAGCGTTACCAAAATCCCTCTTTACACAAGTGATCTTTGGTTGTCGTTTGTGTTTAAACATGTCGTTTGTGAGCTAATGATCTGTGGGGCTGGAACCTGAATATTTTAAAGAAAGCTCAGCGCACTTCATGTTGAAAAGAAATTGTTGAGTTGTTTTGCTGCATTCTGTATAAAAAATTATGTTTAACAGCTAACATGCAGCAACGCTTTATTTGGTCACTTATAATAAAGATAATGGAGATTTTCATGAGTTTCCTAAAGTTGAAAATGAATCTGAAACATTGTTAACTTTACAGTGGTAAGCAGCACAGCTTATTTTTATTTATTTGTTTGTATGTTAGATTTTGCAAATGTAAAGCAGGACCTTCTTGTGGTGCAATTTCTGCTGCTTTAGCAACGTTACCTTTGTACTGTAAGAAAAACAATAACCTGACTAAACCGTTTTCCAGTTTTAAGATTTTTCATCAACATTGTGGGATGTCCAAACTCATTGAACCTGGAACATTCTCCAGCTTGTTGCGGAGCTCCTCGTTCTCCTGCTGTAGAGACAACACCTCCTGCTCCAGCTCCAGGCAGCGTGGACAGCAGCTCTCCTCCTCCTCTTCCTCCTCCGGCAGCGTGGATGACGGGTGACCGTACGACTCTGACGGAGTCGGAGAACCCCAGCCACCGAGGTTGTGTCTGGAAGGAGACACCTCTGAAGCAGGCTCAGCTGACGGACACTGCTCTTCCTGCTCCTGCTGCTGAGGCCCTGAGAGCAGGTAGTTCTGTAGGGAGTCTGTGAAGATGCGGAGAACTGCTGAGGTCTGTTGTTGGTTCAAATGGCTTTGCTGGGCTTCCTCCTCAGGGTCTGTCGTGGATGAGCTCTCCTCAGATTTGAGCTTTGCCTGTGAGGAGCAATGAGAGTCCCCTCGTCCATCTTCCAGCTTAATGTTGGGTGTAAGGGAGGAAGATGGGGACTCCAGGAGACGGCCGTTGTTAAGGAGGCTGAGGACTCGGCTGCACTGCTGAGCAAAGGCATCCAAGATGAGACGGTTTTCTGCAGTAGGGAGATGAAAAAACCGTCAAGGGATGTGACCATTGAAACACACATTTCTAATACTAACAAAAACAGTTGACAAATACCAAACTTGGGGTTCATTTGCATTCAGCTCTTAAGAATATTGATGATTTTTATTGATGATCAGTTCTCATAAATAAATCCAACTTTCAAAAGTTAACATAATACTGAACCAGAACTTTCTTTACAGTGTCTTTTGGGGTAAGTGAGCAAACTGAATTCAATCTTAAAAATATGTCTGAAAGTATCTCTCCAAATACTAAATAGACCTTGATGCCTATAATGTTTTCTCTGTCGACTCCAATTCACTGCTAATATAAATGGTCAGTTAAGCAGTATTATAAAAATACGCTCCTTTACAGCCCCCAACAACCCTGTTTCTGAATAAACATTAATGTACCTCATTAAAATGAAAACAGATATTTGCCGTTTATTTAAGTCTTACATGTTGACTGAATTTAATGCCAGTAAACATTTCAAAGCAGTGGCATCACCTTTTAGACTTTGGGAACTGAGGAAACCAACTGCTTTAAATTTGGAGATGAATGTGACTTTTTAACCATATAAGGCCGGATTAAAAGTGCAGAGGTCTCTGGGCTTAGAGTGTCCCAGGGGCCCCCTTCACCACCACAACATTGTGTAAACTGTGAATTATACACTGTGAAATGACATTTCTAACATCTCTCAGTCAGTGGTACCAACAGCATTACACAAGACGCTGTGGTGTGACTATCTGGCTTTTATGTACATATTGTTTCATGTCCAAACAGCTGATGTATGCCCTACCTGGGCCCCAAGTGGAAGTGGGCCCCTGGACCCGTGCCCTTAATGTCCACTGGATAACCTGGCCTTGACTGAGACATCACCTCTCCTCCAAATACAATGGCCTACTTTCAGCTATCCAACAGAGATTAATGGCACGTATTCATACCTAACCTTCAGTAAAATTATGGACCCTGGCGACTAACAAGCTCTCAGGTGACGAGTCTCGGTGATGTTCGTCGATTCTAAAACACCAGTGGTTGCACAGACTAGTGACATGTGACTCTCTCCATCGGGATTCAGTTTTCCTTTTGGTTGAGAAACAAGACGTCTTCAAAAAGCTAAACCCAGTCCAGCTGATGAGACTCAACGTGTGAGATCACAATGTGTGAAAATAAGTTTTCAGTCTTCTGTCGAATTGTATTTCATGTTGTGTGTCTTTGGACTGTGCACTGGTCCTTTATCACAGAATATGGTTGATCATTGTCTTGCTGATATAATAAATATCAGCATATGTTGCTCCAGTACTTGCTTATATTCAATATTAAAGCTGAGGTTAGCCATGTTTTTCGCACTGATGCATCCAGGTAGCAACACAGATGCTGCTTTGACTTATTGATGATAACAAGCCAGATCATCCATTTCTTATCCTTCATAAAATCAGACAACAGGACAGTTTTCAACTTTGTCTCAGTCATGTATGAATGTGCTCAGCTTCAGAGAAGCTAGCAGCTTTATTTCCAGGGTCTCCATTTGATGAGCTGTTCTACTATTCTCCATAAGGTTTAACTGAAATGCAATATTAATTATAATTGGTCAAAGTTACAAATGTGCATCATTTCTGCTTGACATTTGGTGAAATACAAAGAAGCAGAAAATCAAAATTTGTACATAAATAATATCTGTTTCTGTCTCCTTTTACTTTCTGTGTGCCTGGTCTTCTTGTGGCTAACTGTTGGTACCATTCAATGGGCACCTCTTTTTATAGAAATGTCAGCTTGATTATGTTGATTTATTCAGATGTCAATAAACTCTAAGGTCACAGTATCTAGATGTGACCAAGACAATCAGCACACAGCTATTGTCCAGAAACAAGCCTCAGTGTACATTTTCCCCAGCAGTCTAAGCACGTCTCACAGAAATGATCTCACACACCTCCATGTAATGATTATGAGTCCACTAGCTTCACACAAACACACAAACACACAGGCAAAATGAGTTCTAGGCAGCCATTGCTGCGTTGCCACTCGCTCAGACGTGTCTATCAGCCTGGTGCAGATGTGTCGCATTTATTAATATGCGTGCCGTCTCTGTTTACCCGTCGAGATGTATCTGATAATATTCGCCCACACCCTGCACCCTCACTCCTCCCTTCTCTTCTGTTCTCTCCCCAGTTCTATGGCACAGTGAGCTGAGAGCCTCATAAAATTTCATTAAAAACAACACGGTCGGCAGAGGCAAATTTATGAGGCCCATTTATTTTAATCACAACTCTTTGGGAAAGGGTTTTCAATGCAATTTGTGCTTTTGTGTGCTGAGCTGATTGCTGAGTTCCAGGGTCTCTGGTGCTGCTCATCATAAGAATGGACATCAACTCTTTTTCTCTCTCAACCAGCCATGAGTGACAGATTAAATAGTTCCTAAATGTGCAGATAAAAGCACTTTGATGTGTCATTATCAGTAAGAAAAGATGACATGTTTAACTAGGATTGGATGGTCTCTCTTGTGAGATGAGCAGATTTAACAGAGCAGGCAACATAAGGTTGTGCGTGATTATTTCTTCAACAATATGCAAATCATGTGCACGTCAGAACAGATGCAAACAACGGGGTCATCCGCACTAAAACCTGGTTCGAGCCAGTTAAAGATGTGGCACTGGCATTTTCGTATCATATAGATGTAACACTAGATGCACAAATGTTCCAGTTGAAATGTAGGTTAGTTGATATGGAGCTGCTGTGCAACCTGAGCTCTGCCTGAACATCTGATTGTAAAGCAACAGAAACCAGGCAGCACACTGGGCCTCTGCTGCCCGCAGCGATAAAGAGATTAATATCTGATTAAAGGATGCAATGCCTAATATTTAATTTTGTAACTGTCAGGATGAGGTTCATTGCTTTCATCTAAATGTTGGTTCCCATGTACCGCCCCCCACATGGGGAACACATTTCTTCTTGAGCTCTATAATCAACACCAGCCAAGAAAAATGAGTGGGAAACAATGAGACTTCAACAGGAGATGATGAGGGCCCATACTGCACACAAATGCACAAACACTGTAATTTTGAGCACGTGCACATGAGATTTGATCATGACTGTTCTCATTATGAGTGAATAAATTGCTTGGGGGGGGGGGGGGGGGGGGATGGGAACACATTTATGAGGATCAGGTGATGTGGAACAAACAAAAGGCATGCTGGCTTTTGCCTTCCACTTGAGTTTATTGACTTTACTTGTTTCATGTTTATATGCCTATATCTGGGTTGCAATCCTAAAAATTGCTCCAGTTTTTGTTTCATCTGGAGAAAAACAGACTAAAAAGTCCCGTTAGGCTGCTGTAAATCTTGACCAAAAGAAGAAGAAGAAGAAAAAAAAAAAAGATACTAGAAGATATAGAGCAGACCTGACCAGGGGGAGCACACTTAGAATTTACTCAGGATAAGTTGTAGCCCACCTGTGCTGATTCCGTAGGTGCAGTCCGGGGAGAATCTGGGCTCCGGAACACCGTCGCGGGGTCGCAGAGGTTGGGAGCCAAAAGTTGCCGCCGCCGCCGCAGAGGTGGACGTCGGGACCCTGCTGCTGGGCCTGGCCTCACAAGGGACACGATGCTGCTGCTGCTGCTGCTGCTGAGGCGTCGGGTGATGCTGCTGGCTGCTGCTGCTGATAGCGACACTGGTCTGGTGGAGGTGCGGCGGACGCTGCTGGTGGTGATGGTTCTGCTGGAAAGGATGAGGCTGCTCGGGATGAAAAGTGAATTGATGCCCGTCGCCAAACAGAGGAACGTCGACCACAGAGGACCGGTCAAAGCGCAACTTGCCAGCCGAGCGTTTGCTCTGGAAGGTTTTCAGGGTGCTGTATGGACCCCGTTGTTGTCGGCACATCTTCGGGGCGCAGGGCCCTTCGTCTGCGGGCTGCATCTCTCCCTCCATCCCGGCCAGGTGCCACAGCGCGCCGGACGGCCGTGGGTGTTTTTTTTGTTTGTTTGTTTTTTGTTTTTTTTTTGTGGCGTGCTGGTGTGACAGACAGCTGATGAGTGAGGGGATCCGACCGTCAATGTCTGGCTCGGTTTCCCTCTCTCACACACATTCGCAGTGTGTGTGAAGGGTGGGCTAATTTACTGACAAGTCGCCGCTCCAATCCCCAGTCAGCAGCGCAGACACTGAGACTCCTCCAGAGGGGAATACAGGCGGGACTTGTGCGCCACTGTCAGCCCACTTCTGTGCGCCATCCTCGTGGAAGCAACAACGGGGCGCTATTGCAGTTAGGTAGACTACAATCACTAAACTCAGAAAAAACGCTGAAGAAAATCTCACAAAAGAAAAGAAAAGGTAGAAGCCATTTTGCTCCTGAAGTCAAAGCGTCAAACTGAACTCAAATAACACACACACACACACACACACACACACATATATATATATATATATATATATATATATATATATATATATATATATATATATATATATATATATATATATATATATATATATATATATATACACATACTGATTTCAACCGAAATATGAAGCCTTTTTTTTTCATTCATCTCCTCGTGGCTCCTGACTTGACATCATATTTAAAAGTCTGACTGCTGCAGACAGTCTTAGTGAAACTAGTATGCCCTTAGCCATTGGACCAGTGAAGTTCACCTCATCATGCCTGTCAGAGGCAGGTAACAGACACAGGTTGAGTTTCCTACAAATCTAAAAGTTTGCAGGACCACAAGAGGGAGCTGCTTTAATATGTTTAAAACGGTGGACTTTATGGACTTACCACACAAGCTGATCACTTATACTAAGGCAAAATACACGCAAAACTTGTCATTGCTGTTTGAATGCCATGATATATCCTACTTTTAGCTTCTGTAATAGGCCTAAATGATAGGCTCTGCCAAACAGAATTGTCCTATTAGTTGATGTAAACATTTTTTTTTTCTTATTGTTTTAAACTTTGTCCCGTTTGGGCCCATGGAGCACAGGCCCCCGGACTCCAAGTCACGAACCTGCACAGGCTACACCTCAGACTGGTTGCATTACTAGCTGGGAAAGTTAAAACACCACAAAGATGTCCAAAATCAACACAAAGAAAATTACCTAAGACATCTGAAAGAAGCAGAAATGACCACATTGGCATAGATAAAACATAACCATATGTTTGAAGTCCACATATAAAAAAAAAAAAGACATTCAAGACATGCAAACTTTCTGTAAAAAAAAAAAAAGAGAGAGAGAGAGAGAGAGAGACGAAACAGCACAAGGATAACAAGGGAAAATGTCCAAAGGCTGAAGAAATGCAAAAAATAAAAAATGCCATTGGATGATGTTTTTACACACACACACATACACACACACACACACATATATATATATATATATATATATATATATATATATATATATATATATATATATATGTATATATATATATATATATATATATATATATATATATATATATATATATATATATATATATATATATATATATATATATATATATATATATATAATCTCAAAATGATAATTAAAATAGTTTTTATTCATAGTAGGCCGATTAAGGTAATTGTTATAGTTGTCGTCACTGCTCTGCTCCCCAACCACGTGATCGCGCACGTCCTGTTGAAGTGGGGGTTACGTGCGCGGGTACAAAACCCCGATTCACGAAAGCATCAAATCTCCAGTGAGTTGGGCACAAAGTTATGCACGCAGGCTTCAGCAGGCGCTCACAGAAGCGTTACTAGAGATACTTTCGAGAGTGACTTCAGCAGGTTGTTTACCTCATTTAGAAAAGAATTAACTTCAGCAATTATGATGTTAAAAGTTTTTTAAAGCAGTGATTTGAACAAAGGGAAAGGTTTTTATGTAGGGTACCTCCTCGTTTTAAGCCGTTGCTGCTTCAAAACAGTTTGGATTTTGGGAAAAATGACCGTGACCTAACTTCACATGTTTGTATCCACTCTCCTATTTGGTGTGTTCATCTTCGGACTCACTCGCTCGGTGTCCGGGAGCTGAAGCCCACCGGGACGCAAAGGGAACCGCGAACCCGCAGCGGCTGACCGGGATGGTGCGCCTGTGGAGCTGCCTACTGCTGGGATATCTGACCTGGAATCTGAGAATATCGGATGCTCTGGGAGAGTACTGCCACGGCTGGCTGGACGCTAATGGGAATTATCACGACGGCTTCCAGTGTCCAGAGGACTTTGACACCATGGACGCTACCGTGTGCTGCGGGTCCTGCTCGTTGCGTTACTGCTGCGCGGCCGCGGACGCACGGTTGGACCAAGGGGTCTGCACCAACGACAGGGAGATGGACAACACAGAGTTTGCAGCGCGTGAGTTGACTTCTTTTTAAAGTTCCTTCCTGTCCTAGAATGCAATTTAAAGCTAAATTTGGATAAATTAATTCTTAAATAATTTGGATTAGAACTAGAGATCCCCTAAATAAATAGCAGTACGAGATCCTCCAGGAGAGGTCAGAGGTCAGCTGAATAATTCTAAATGCGCTGAATTAGTTAGTGCCTTGCTTAAAGACACTTCAATCCTTCTAGAGATTTTTTTTGTTTTGTTTTGCTTCAGCAGGACCACCCTGTAGAACAATGAAATAATGAGAAATTGAACAGACTGAGGTTTTTTGTGCTGTTGGACAGCAAATACACACGTTTGTGCCAAAGTTTTAACACTAAATGTTTACGATTTTTGTTATTAAAGTGTGTTGGAAGTAAGGAGAGCTTTAAGCGGACACGTTTTTATATTTTTTAATACAGTTATATGATGTGTTTTACAAGTGTTTTGTGTTCTTTTTTGAAACCCCAGCTCAAATTTTCTTATACGCCTTTTTGGTCCAATGAATTCTAACAGTTTGGAAGTTGAACTTTAAGCATTCAGGAGGCAAACATTCAAGTTTCCCTCCACCTGCCTTTATCTCTGAGCTTCATTTTACTCAGCACACTTCAGATGGTTATCGTGTAAAGAGTTAAACTCAATGTTTTTGTTTTTTGATGATCTTTTTTCTCTGAGGACAAACCAACATTTTTAAAAAAGAAGAGGAAATTTGTGTGAAACTTGATGAAGTGGAGCTTGATTACAGGAATGTTTTCAGAGTCAAATCCTTCATTCACAAGCTGGCCTATTGTGCTGCCAAATACACTGTAAAGCACAGTCCCTTTGAGGGGCTCAGTCATTTTCATACTAAGGCAATCACAACATTATCACTCAGCCACTCATTTCTGTGCCTTTTTAAAACTATGCCAAGGTGTTGTATTAACCCACAGTTGGTCGTCAAGGTTTCAATAATAGGTTGCTTTAACCCTTGAAGTTTGATCAATTTTCTTTAAATTTCCCAAGCGGATACGCTTATAAGTCTCCAACCAATTGGACCACGCGCTCACAATTTCCTATTTGCTCTATTAAAATAAATAAACAACTGCAGATTTCCTCACTGAGTGCAAATGGGGTTCATGAAGTGTAACTTAAGATGTTTGTGTGTTCTGTAGGAATGTGTCTTGGTTTTGTTCAGAATACTTTAAAGGATTAGAACAAAATTAATAAATTCAGTGTTT
>NC_136610.1:18823007-18928007 GCF_933228915.1 Telmatherina bonti | reverse complement strand
GCTTCATCATCACTGACAAGAGTGGAAACTGGAGCGGTTGGGCCTGCACAGCAGCTCCCTACCTGTCGCTTAATCTTGCGCCAGACTTCACAGCAGGAATGCAGAGCTAAGATCAGTCATTGTCAGTGTTCAATGAGCATGGCACGGTCACAGTGTTAAAAACAACTCACCCCAGAAGAAGAGGTTTAGGTTGCAGTAGCAGGTATGGTAAAATCTCCACAAAAAGGCTGTTCTTTTCCTCAGTTACCTGACTGTGAAATAGAGCTGGCAATCAGTGTCTCCTGTAACCTGCCAACCGTCCCATCTGAGGATGTCTGCTACATGCAGATATGCATGATGGGGTTCTGACAGATGTCGTTATGTTAACATTTTGAGGTTTTGTTTGTGCTTTCGGCTGTCCTTTCAAACGCCGGTACCATATTCCCCACCTTGTTCATGAAAGGAAAATATAAGTTATAAACCCTTTTTATGGCATTATCCAAATCTTTCGGGAAAATTAAATTCTTTACACGTCATCCTGATAAAAAATATATCTTTCTATATCTCATGAAGTTATATATCAGTGTTTCATGTTAAAACTTGCACGACCATACATAGTTTTAGAAAAACAATAGACCTTTGTTTACTGCGATAATGAAATCAAGAACACATTACAACTAGAATTCTTCAGATTTCCACGTAATCAAACACTTGTTTTCATTTGTGGTCTTTTTGTTCAGCAGTACATCTGTGTGTAGTAGCTCCAGACTTGGGAAACAATGTATTAACAACCACAGTCATTCATCCAAATTGTATCTGCAGAGCACAAAAAACCAAAAAGCAGCTACTTATAATGCGTTTGATGTGGGTCAACTTTAACCATCACAGGGAGTCATGGGGACAAGAACCACTAAACGTAGTAAACAGCAATTATTTTCAAGTGACCTTTTCATTGAAACAACATGGGTTTGTTTGGCCAAACTGTAATCAGATACACCAAGTGCTCCTTTGCTGTGTTCTGAAAAATAAGTTGCTCAACAAGTGTGTTGAAGTAATAAATCACTTGCTGTCACTGCTGGTGACCACAGTTGTTGCCGGCCTGAAATCTGTTGGACCGCAGCTCTGAAAATGTTTTCAAAGTGGTTTTTAGAACAATCTCATTGAGACGCTTATTCTGGTCAATATTTAGGATCTGAAAAGTGTGATACAGTTAATGATTCATTGTGAGAACAACATGAAAAGCCTGGAACCAAAGATTCATTTCAGTGTTTCCGTTTCTAAAGGAATTAATCTGCAGTCTTAAAGTGGAACTTTTATGTGCATTTCAGGCTAATTTATTTTTATTTCTGAGACCAGAAGGGCGGGGATTGATGGAGTTATTGTCACAAATCGCTTTATTTACTTCAGACCGACCCTCTCCGTAGGCTGTCAGATCAGCCTGTGGGCAAAACGAGTGGATTGAGACTCTTCCGCATTAAGCTCCGCCTCCCGCCACTGCACTACATCGGGAGCGCGCACCGCAACTGCTTTCGCTGTCATTGTAACATCTCATAAACAGAAGGATTAGGCTAATATGAACTCAATAAAAAAACAAAATACAATGTCAACACATAGCATACAGCCCTACATGTTGGAACCTGAATCAGACCCTGAAAACGAAGTGGAAAACAGCAACCCACAGCAACGAATGCAGCAGGATGTCTCTCTTTGGTAAACTCACCAGCCATCGTTGGAAATAACTTTATCCGACGTTTTCCACCAACCTGATGTATTTGTACATGCCCTTGTTAACCAGTAGAAGGTAACCAATCACCGAACCTTATCCTCCGGGACGTCACAAGGATTTCCAAGTAGAAAAAACTCTCTAAAACGATGCGTTTTTCGTCGCCATGGAAACCGAATGGAGAGTGTGCTGGAACTCAAACTCAAACTCAAACATACGTTTAGGTGATAAAAAAAAACAGTGCCGTTCACATGTCTGATGAGGATTCAACACTGTAACACTGTAGAAAGCTCAGAAAACTTGAAATACCACAATAGCAGCCTGGAAATACCTGGGAAAAACAAGCTAAATATTAAATTCATGCTGCTTAGGTGTGTGGAGGATGTAGTGACATTCAGTAGGACAAATAAAATCCACCTGAATCTCTCGCTCTTCTTTAACCCTGTAAAATAGAACGAAAACAGCCTAAAAACAAAGTGACACTGATGTTGTTGCGGCAGCTCTACAAATACTCAACTGCAACTACTAAATTTGCAGTGATAGAAATGAATCCCAAGTGCTACATCCATTTTAGTTTTGGTAGCACCAGGGAGCCTCTTCAGCACATGTGCCATGCTTGGTGCTTTTCAAAAGATGGCGTCAGTTGTGTTTTTATAGCAAATACAGCCAGAGCCAGTACAGGGGCCTCTCGGGGTGGGAGAGGTTAATTAGTCTGGATGCTCATCTATTACAGGAACAGATTACAGTCTGTGTGGGATCGCACAAGTTGGACTTTGCAAGAAGGACAAATACATTACTTACAAAATGAAGCATGTATTTGTTATGATTCTGGGGCTCAGACAGAATTTTCCCTTCCTTTTCCTGTTTAGGTTTTATGTCCTGTTTGTCGCTGATCACAGAATGACACGGTCATTACAAATGTGCAAACACATACGCAAGAATCAGCAGACGTTTGCTTTTCCTTTATGATTGTAAAGTTTATTTCAATAGTCCTTCATGGCAGTAAAAGACAACATTTATAAGTTTGCAGTCCCAACATGCAGAACAATCATTGAACAAAAATGACAACAAAAAAAAAAGAAAGATATTAAAAAGAATGTTGAAGGTGCTTTTTTTTTTAAAAACCTCTTTTATAAAGTGATCAACACTCGAGGGGAAATCAAAGTAGTACAGTAGACACTTCAGAAAACAGTTTGTGTTTTCCATTCATGCAGCCCACGACCTTCACAGACAACAACGTTTTAGGTTTTCCAGAAGAAAAGGAAGCAACAGTCCAAGCCTTCCACAATGACAACATCCACATTCAGCTGTTTGGAAATTGCCGACAACGATGACAACCAAGTTAAGTCTGTGCACTAAAGACAAGCAAAAAAGAAAAAAAAAACAACTAAAAAAAGATTAGAATCAGAAATCCAAAACATAGTTTTCTTGTAAAGCAATACACACAGATTTAAAAATCATATACAGAAACCTGATAATACCAGATATCCACGACTGGAAAGGTACATCGAGTGCATTGTGCAACATCTTCTGTCAAAGCGGGCCGGGCCTCAGAAACTCCCACAGTCGAGGCAGAGTCACGAACACACACGTTCATACAGCACACTGACAGTCTTAATTTCCCATACACTCCATGCATCAGCACACAGCAGTACATCATAGCTATACCTGGAGCCGTGCAGACATAAAACTGGAGCGTGTCTCACACACACGCACACACACACATACACACAGTGAAACACACCAGGGCGACTGAGGTGCCATAAACTCCCAGTTTCACATAGAGGACACAGACATGCAATGCAATGCAAACAGAGACATTATCCACAGTAGAGGTCACACACACACACACACACATTCACACACATACAGCACATGCATATGCGGGCTAAGAACTGACGCACGCACACACACACACACAATCAGAAATCTGATCTCCCATAGGGAGAAGAAAGCAATCACACAGACAGTAAATTATAAATAAATCAAGCCGTAACAATATTAATATTAATAATAACAAGACATATAAGAAAGCTCCATTTCCTCATCAGACCTATGCTATCCTGCCAGTTTATCAGAGGAAGAAAAAAAGTTACAGACGTTTCATTACAAAGCCAGTCGATGCAAAAAGTCATACATATCCAATATAAAAATACAAATCCACAAAATAATAACTATAGAGACAAAGTAGTTTTGATACTGTCGTGGAGTTTCCTGCCTAATATTTTATATCTCCCTTAAGCTAATGGCACTTATGTTAGAGGGATAAAATCTCCATTTTAAGGGAAACACAACCACATCTGCTAGTTGCAACGAGAGCGCCGGAGAGCCTCGCCTTAACTGCAGCAGGAACAGATCAGAAATGTTAACGCGTCGGAGTCCAACACTGTGGTTGGGAGACAGTGACTTTCTTCTTCAGGTGTGTGAGCGAGTTTGTGTGTGAGTGCTAAACTAGCCTTGGCTATCGTTAGCTTCTAAGAGGGGAAATATTTCACGTAGGCACCGCTGTGATTGGTGAAACCGGAGTGAAGTGTGGAATGCAGTTCTAAGTCAAAAGCAAGACAAGGTGCAAACAGGACTTCTGTGGGTTGTGAGACGCGACTTAAAACGTGACGTGATAAGGTGGAAAAACAAACAAAAAAAAAAAAAAAATCACCAGGCACAATATCTACATACTTAAGAAAATGAAATAATCACCTTTTTAAATGGACAAAGGCATGAGCAAATGTAAGGCTTTACACAAGAGATGCTTCTTTAAGTGCAAAAAGAAATTGAACACATTACAAACATTTGCTCTGGAGTGGTCTGTTCAGTGCTGGAATACATTTCATTCTATTTGGTTTAAAGTTTTCCGAATTCACGAGTACTTGGACGATTGTATAAACGACTGCTTTTTTTTTTTGGCAATCTTTCACAAGTTCAGTTCCTCTAAACTATTGTCCAGTGTTTTAACTTATGTGGTAACAGTGTTTAGGAGAGATTTACTACAATGATTTCAGGCTTTGTGGTTCAGTGCTAAAAGCCGTCTTTCCTTATATCAATAGAAAGGAGACGTTCGCTCTGGCAAACTGAGCGAGAACAGTGAAGAACTTCAGATCACAGACTGCTAAGAACGCACAGTGTTCATCATGTCTGCTGGGCACACAACTACAACTGATAATAATGATCACTTTTTTTTGTTTCTGTTTTTGACCCATCTCCTCCCGTGTTGTTGAGGACAACACAATGCTGTGTTTCTCAGTCCATCTCCATCTTCAAAACTCCCTTCAGTGCTGAAGGTATGCAGTCGAATCAGTGTTTCTCCACGTCAAGCTTCAAATATCGCCATCGGAAACGGCAGCTGAGGCTCACCACTCGTTGGTCCTCTGTTTGGTGGTGTCATAAGCTCTGATGACCTCAGACTGAGATACCACTCCGTTCTCATCTTGAGAGAAGGCATAGCCATCTGAAAGTAGAGCAAAGCAGTCAAAACAGCTCGTAATGCGTAGTAACCAGCAGCATAAAGCCAGTGAAAAACAAAAAAGACCCAACAAATTGAACTACAAGGAAAAATATATCAAGAAAACAAAACTAAACACACTCCTCAACTTGTCCCAGATCATCGCTGGTCTCACATCTGTCAGGTAAACGTACTGCAGGTTAACACCAGGGCCTATTATGTCTTTTATTGAGGCCTTTTATTCAGGCTTTTTTGTAGTCAGACCCACAGTAAGCAGGAACACCATGACCAGTCTGCAAAACAGATCATGTTTGACAAAAGTGGGGAGACTTGTTGTTGACTGAATGGAGGCTATGTAATTAGCAAAAGTTCATCCTCTAGTGGCTTTTGCTCCTTTCTCTCTTCCTCCTCTTAATTACTTCTATGAGCTTTTTCTATATATGTTGGGGCACAATAAAAGAGAAGAAAATACATCCATTAAAATTGCAATGCACAACCCAAATAGTGGAAAATTTGATTAGCATTTGGCAGAGACAGGTGCACAACAAAATCTATCCCAGCACTTCCTTTATGTCGGTGGTCATCTGTGAAATGAATTACATGGTGTAATAAAACGGTGCTGGGACTGCTAAATTCGTAAATGCCACGCACTGCAACATGTTTTTTTGAGCGGCGAACTCAGACTGAACTATGTTGGCATAACGACGTGTAAGAAGCAAAAGTCGAACAGCTCTGCAGAAGTCTGCTCTGTAATGTTGACACGTCTAACAATATGAGCCTGTCAGTCACAAATTGAAGCAATTTTTCTCCACCGTTTATAAGCCCCCCCCCCCCCCCCCCCTGTCAGCCATTTTACAGCTGTCAGTCATGGCTTCTTGCTCAATATGAGTATGATTGAAAATATATAAAATTACAGCCAAATTCTGGAAGAAATCATCAGCGCGGTTTTCTTTTTAATTACTGATCAACAAATATGTTTGTAGGTTTTGTGGGCAGAACCCGTTTCCCGGTTTACCGTCTGTACTCAGAACCAAGACAAGCAGCTTCTGGCTGTGACTAGCTCCAGTTTGTGCTTCTCTTATTTTCCAGTCACAGTGGAAAGCATCTGTTTCTCTGAAAGATAATTCAAAGCAATGTTTCAGCAGACCTAGAGGGTTATTTAAAAACACATGCAGCTGCCCTGTAGATGCTTCTCAACAATTCCTAACCTTCTACAGGAGAGGAAAAATCCACAGCAGGATCCATCTCCAACTTATTTTCTTAACAGCGACCACCTCAAAAAGCAAGTCAAGCTTCTCTTTTTTTTTTTGGTCTGACAGCAGCTGAAATATTTGTCAGAGAAACCCGTACTTAGCTCTGCACCCTTCGTATAACATGTGCAGGAGATGGAGTCAAAGACAGATGTGAGAGCAGTAGCGATTTCTTCTTTCCCACAAAGTTTTCTACACAAATAAATATCATGATTGGACTAAAACACTTTGGACAGTAATCACAACTTCCCCACAATGTTTATAATCTACACCTAAACTCTCCTAAAAAGGTCTCATCTGACCTTTGGCTTATCTGATCCCCTCGACTCACCTTCAGGTGTCAAATCACTCGCTCAGTACCTGGAGGCCAGCGGGCAAGTTCAAAGGACCCCGCTGAGTCGAGTGCATTGTGAGGGAATAACAGCGCAACATTTCATCATTTCATCGTTATCTTGTTCTACTGAGCTCAACTCAGGTCACTCAGAGGCACACGAGGGGAAGGGCAGGAAGTAAAACCACAAAGGAAGGAAGGAAAATGGCGTCTAATTGAGGAGCTACAGCGGGACTAGGATTTAAACAAGGTGAGGTCTGAATAATGAACTTAAGGATAAAGAAAAAGGTATCACACAACAACGGTCTCATCCCCACCTATGAGACAAACAAAAAACAAACTGATCAGACAAAAGACACACACACAAACAAAAATAAATAAATAAATAAAAAACAAACAAACAACAAAAGAACTGGGCAGTTTTACTATGATGCCCAAATTTGGATGAATTTTATTTCTTTTTAACTAAAAACAAAAATGCTTCACTTTGATCTGTTTTGGGCTGAGACAGGATTCAACTCTTACATGGAGGTGGAATTGTTTTAGTATCACATGACCTGACAAGCTGCATACACACCTTTGAGTTCAACACAGAAATAATTACAGCCCTCAAATCTGACCGAGTTTTTACAAACCAACTTAGCCCCCTTCTCTGCAATCCAAGTCTGGCCCAGAGAGATGCACACACACACCTTTAGAACAGCTTATTCTGCATCAGCTGAGTAGTGTGATGACCGTGATGAGAAAAACAGCATTTTGCTGACGATCACTCAGTAACATCACCACAAACACCTGCACCTCCATTCCTAACACATAATCACTCATATAAGCAGCAATTGCAAGTTTGTAACATTATCTCCATTTGATTAGCAAAGACTCGCAAGGGAAAGAAGCTAATCTAGAGGTACAGACGACGCATGATTACGCTGGATTTTTCCCCAGAACAAGGGATCCTAATGTTTTAGGGAGTAAAAATACAGAAGACTGCTACCTCCACCTTGAGGAGGGCAACTTACAAGACACATTCACAAAAAGATGATAAAAACAGAAAGAAAGATGCGGCTGATGGTGGCCCACCCTGACCATGTTTCTTCAGCAGGTTTTTGCCGTTAAATGGGAGTTTCCCCCCAAGCTGCCACAAAGTGCTGCTCAAGAGGAAACTTCAATGTTTCTCTCAATAACTAATACTGAGCTCTTTTTATGAAGAGCGCCAAGACAACTTCTTCTTCTGTAATGGCGCCATAAAAATATGGAAACTGGAAGGAAAGAGATAAAAAGAAAGAAAAGAAAAGAAACTTTGTACAACTTACGGAGCAGGTTCTGCTGCATGGACTCGGACCGGTAGAGACTGACTGTGCTCTTCTTGAAGACGTTCTTCAGGAGCTGGGCCCTCTCAGTCAAACTACACACACAGAAAAATGGTTGGAGTTAGCAGCTTGCTGAGCACCGCAGGAAGATTTAACAACCCATACATCAAGGCAGTCCAAGCATCTTCAGAGTGCACGGACCTGCCAACTGCTCTACCTGCTGGTTCAAACACCATGACAGAGACAAAACTGTGCAGATCAACTGAGATTATGAGGAAAAAACTGTATAACAGCAGGGTGACTATAAGGCACTCAAGCACCAGAGTGTGTGCATACATGTCCCTGCGTACATGCAGATATGTAAAGGAAAAAAAAAAAAAAACATAGCATGTGTTTGCATGTCTGTGTGTGTTTGTTTCTCTTGGTGTGTGTGTGTGTGTGTGTGTGTGTGTGTGTGTGTGTGGGTGGGTGTGTGAGCCTGAAGCCTGCTGGGTCTGGGACAGTGGCCAGGCAGTGGGATCGCTTTCAGCCAGCAGGAGATCTCACACTGATCTTGATGCCTACACCAGACCTCAGACCCGCTTTAGCTAATTCATTCTAATACTATATGGATTTAATAAAGGAGTGCTGCTCCTCTAAAACGAGGCAGTTCGTATTTGGACAGAAAAAGGAGAAGAAAACTGCTTTCATGACATGATTACTGACATTACAGTCAAACTCCAGCAATTTAGCAGCAATTTTAAGATTTCCCCCATCCACATAGAAATATTGTTGGCAGTGGAGCCATGAGGATCTGCGACGTTTTAAGGGACTTGTGAGTATGAGATTATTCTTCCCTCCTAGCTCATCTTGAGAACATGGAAAAATTATTTGTATATTGTCAATAAAAAACAGAAAGTAACAGGAAAGAAATTCAACTAATATGGTTGAGGGGATATTTGATATGCAGATGATACGAAGTAGTAATTTTTACAGTGTTAATGAGTTATGTGGGTGATGCGGCAAATCAGGGATCAAGACTGCTCAATGTTAGAGTTAGATGTTCATAGTAGTTTTACATCAGTGTAGTAAATTATACTTAAAATTTAGTATAAGTATATAAAGTATATACTTATACTAAATTATACCAAAAGATGCTTTATATTAAATATTCTGAGTGAAGATTCCATAACATCGCTTGCTGTTCGACTGTAATGAAGTTAAACATCACTCCTTATTTGTCTTTGTTGTAAGACATCTAGTTTTAAAGGTATTGTGTGTGGAACAAGGTAGGAAGTCAAAGGTGCGGAGGATCAAATACAGCTTCTTGCAAACCAGGCCCAACTTTTCATGAAAAATTTTTAACATCTGAGAAAAAGTGAATGTCTGACATTTGGCAAGTGAGAATGATATTCCACCCAAATGGTGGTGAAGAACAACAGACTTCCAAACAGTCATCATGGTTTTCAGGCATTTTTGTATTAGTATGCATCAATCGGAAAAGTCTGGCATTGCAGTATTTTTTGTAGTCTGAAGCTAAATACGCCACTACCCTCCATGCCAGGCACATTAGTCTTCACAAAAAAGGGTTATTGTAGTTTAAGTACTCTGGTCCTAAGAGAGCCAAAATCCAACAGGTTTTCCATGTTTCCCTGCTCCAACGCACCTGACTCTAATGATTAATTATGCAGAACTTCATCAGATCTTAGATCAGCTTCATTGATTCAAATATGTTGAAGCAGAAATACATTGAAAACCTGCTAGATTGTGGCTCTTGTATGATTGAAATATATAACCCTGATGTAATATCACACACTTTATATATTGCAAGTTACAAAGTCTAATTTTAGTTGTAAGCTGCTAATTCCAACAGCATTGTCTGTTGTAGAAACTTCCTTTAGATTGCTAGAGTGAATCTCAATGGTATATTAAATAACAGTGATTCACCTGAAATAAATTCCAGTGTTATCACATTGATCTTATTTTATATTATAGATGGTGACCTAAATTTCAATAGGCAAAGACAGGATTAGTAACATAGTGTAACAGTACCTCTTTCCATGCACCACTGCTCCAGGGTCTTTAGATAACGCCTCCAGCTCCTGCACCTCATCTACTAATGTCTTGAAGCATGCCTTCTTAATTCTGCAAAATGAAAGAATAAGGAAGAATAAAATCTACATGTGCCAGATTCTTTAACATGACATAACATTTCAAAGCCTGACACAGACAAAAAGCTCGCATGTTGGCAAATTGCCCCTAACATCTTGAAGCTGCTGAGGGCTGATGTCAATCAGACCCTGTGCAGAAACTAGCATCTCACATGGAGTAGCCGCAGAGTGGAAACGCAAAGTTTACTTGGACATTTGATCAGAAATTCAGAAGGGAATTTATTCTTGCAAAGGGAGAGACTCTGGAGGAATTTCCTGCATGGGATTGTGTGCCGGTGTCTTAAGGAGCAAGGAGAGAAAACTCACACTTTGTAAGCCACATCAAAGATCAGCGAGGTGACTGGGATGAAGAACAGGCCCATCCAGAAGACCCCCGAATTGAACATCATGTCCGCCTGTCACACACAGTTACAGACACTCAACCTCAGGTCACTGTAGACATGGTAGAGTTCAGCTGCTTATCAGATAAAAAGAAGAGCTCTTAAAGAACAAAAAACACCTGATAAAGAGCATTCATTTCCATCCTCTGCAGTGACAAAAGCAGCCCAAAACAAACTGTTCATATTGTGGAAACAGAGTTATTGGGTCCCAGTAGTTGCTCTAGGTCAGCCACCTCTGTTCCCTACAGGGTGGATGTATTTAGACAGTGGTATTTCATTCAAACGAAAACAGCGGTTATGTGCTGTGTTAAAAACATCTGTCAACAAAAGAGACAAAGGACCAAGGTCAACAATGACTTTAATGATAGATACAAAACAGCATTAATTTGATCGAGTGTATCTACGAAGTACAAAAGGTGTCAAAGCTCAGACTTGTGCAGAAGACTTTTTCTCTGGTTATAAATGAGTTCCAGAAAATAAAAATGCTTCATTAGAGAGCTTTATGACTTTTGCCAAATGTAAAATATGGGTAATTGTAGGGCTGAACCTTACAATTATTTTCATTATAAATTCATCTGCTTATTATTTTCGTAACTGCTAGATTAAAATGTCAGACAGTTGTGTGAATGTTCCACCCCTGAACTCTTTTCTCTGTCATACAACTTCTTTAAATGATGAAGTAATGTGTTATTTTAAAACTGTGAGTAACAAATGTTTACTTCATGACTAACGAGACTGCATTTTAACTTCAAAGTGGCAGGGAGGCTGTGGAACGCCATGGTGGAGGCAAAAACTTCTAAACTTTCTATGTGAGGATGTTTACTTTGGCCCAGTGTGGTGAAGCTATCTGTCGTTACACGTCAAAGTGTACAACCCGAGCCCCTTGCATTGTAATGTGGCACTTGTTGAAACTGCTGCAGCCCCCTTGACAGCATCTTTCCTGAAATGTGACACAGCATGGCCCTCAGGATTCATATACACACACACATACACAAAAGTCTCATAAAAAGGCTAAGGTTAGTAGTAATTACTTAATCTGTTGACCATTACTTGCAAATTGCTTTGGTGTCTTACAAAACACTGAGGGAGAGGAAACTCCAAATGAAAGGAAATCAAAATGAACTCTTTTTTTTTTTCTTTTTAACAGTTTGAGACAGGACATGAATGAAAGAAGCTTTTCAGTGTCGCACTCAGACTGAAAATGTATGACAGGATGGAAAATTACGCCAAAACATGGTATATTTGCATGTGGAATTATGCAGTCTCAGTTTGAACATCTACCTTTTTGTTCCTTTACTTTTTTCCACAGTGAGTCAGTTTAATTGTTTTCATTAGCATCAAGCATCATACATTTTAATATGGGGTGTTTAAACTGTCTTGTGAGTCTTTAAAAAAAATAAACCAAGCATGGATAGCTAGCAAATCAAAGTGAAACAGCATGAAAAATAAACTATGTTAGTCTTCCACAAGTTCAATCTATGAACAATATTTATTTATCTCCATAAGCAACAGAGCTAGACGTTATGTATATACAGGCCCTTCAAATACTTCAATAGGTCTCCTATGAAAAAAAAAAATCTACTTACCACTTGGAAAGACAGTAATAAAGTAAGAATTAACCTAAATAAACTCCATTAATCATTTCTGACTTCATAATTCCAAAATATAAACAGATGTGAGGAGTTACAAAAAACAAGTGTTTGTCTCAAGGCATCTGGAAAGGCTCCAAGGCTTTAAGCGGGGCCAGCAGAGTTGGTGGATGCTAGCATGCCTCATACCATGGGGCCCCCGGGAACTGAACGGGGTGAGAGAGGTCCAGGGAGCAAGGCTGTATTTTTAGGACAAACTAATAAACTTGTCTGGGTGGACAGCCGGTAGTGTCCACTGACATGGAGGGGTGTGTTTTGATAAGCCATGACCCCCTGATGGCCAAACACCCACACACAGACAGGTTAGACACAGGACTAGACAGGAGCAATCGGGGGAAAAAAAGCATTAAAAGCACTACCGCAAGATGTACAATAGTGACAACATAATGGTGAAAAGATAAATAGTGTGTCTCTAGAGTCCTACTAGCCTAAAACCAAGTTTTAAATAATGTGTGTTCATCACAAATACGCTATGAAGTTCCTACCGGGTAATAAAGTCATCCTAAAAACATTATTACAAGTAGAAAAAAAAAAGAAACCAAAAGAACTGAAACATAAAGCCTGCATTGTGCAAGTTGATGTTTAGCTACTTGGCCTCTGTCGTAGATGGAAAGAACAGGAAATGTTTGTCACTTGAACACCACTAAACCTTATTATTACTGTATTGCTACAAATTAAATGAGACAATTCCAGATTTTCTCATTGTCTGGTTGAACAAATCCTAAAAACCAAGATGAGACAAAGTAGTTATCAGCCCGTAAAAAGTTAACCTAGCTCTTCTGACTTCATCTGCGGGTTCATTCACATTAAAGGGCAGATGTTCATTGTGTTTGACAAATCTGAAAACACTCTTCTCTTCCATCAGTGGAAACACTGATTCTGAACAAAACAAACCAAAACCCAAAGGAAACCAGAAAAAAAAAATTAAATTATAGTCTTGGCAACACAGTAGCTGCAGGTAAAACCACACAGATACAGAAAAGCCGGTAAGCTAAGAGATCTGACCATAAACTACACTAGGATTCAAACTCAGCTGTGTTCTTATGCCATGTAGGACAGATCAGCAAATACTTGAGACCATTTTCTCTAATCGTTACTTTAATAATCTAAAATTATTTATGAGGTGAGCAAGGGACAACTTGTAAAGATGTTAATCAAGGAAAGAGTTCAGATGGTCCCTGCAGGCAGAGTGAAAAGACTCACCATCCATAAGTTTTTTTGTTTTTTTTTTCTTCCAAAGACAATTGATTAGTAATTAGATGGTATTTAAATTTAAAGTCCAAAAGTGCGTCAAAGACAGAAAATTATCTGGAGGGCATTCAGATAAAAGCTGTGGGAAACGTGATCATTTGAGTTATAAACTTGAATACTTTTAAGTTTTCTTTTCCCGGAGGAAAATCAGACTGATCATGCCTCCAAGAGCCATCAGCTCTAAGGAAACCCAATTATTTTAAATTAATCCACTGTAATGGCAGCTCTGCAAGTGAACTTTCTATTAGTTTGCTCTTCAGTCTGCAGTGCAGTAGCATTATAATTATTACTGGCAGCAAATAAGGCAAGGATAATACTCGTCCTCTAAAAAACATCCACTGATCAACATTTATTCATTCTCAAATGACCTTAACACTATGCACGCTTGTTTCAAATAAAGCAGGAGGATCAAAGCAGAAACTATATATTTTGGGGCAAGTGGGGCTATGATCTGTAAGAAAATATCTTATGCAAATATAAAGATGAGTGTATAATGGAGACTAGTGAGAAAATATAGGTCGAGTCTCGAGAACAAGAAGACTGAGATTGACAGAGAAGAACAAAGTAGCAAAAACCAGCCAGAAGGCAAATAAAAAGTGTGTATGTGAAAGGCAAACAAAGACTTTCTCGGTTGGGCCATTCTTCCGCTCCCTGTTCTCTGTGCAAGGCATAATAAAGACAGTGAGACTAGAAAAACAGAGACAGAGAAATTCTCCACAAATACTTCAAAGTCAGCAATCCCAAGTCTGACTACAGGCATATGATTTAGAATGTGTACATAAGAGACTGGAGTCTTCATTAAAGTGACTACATTAACCTTGTATGGCAGCGTTTATCAATCATAAGCAAAGGGAGGACAAAAAGAACAAAAATAGTAGAAGGCTTCGCGTTCAAAATCACCAATGGACAAAGTCTACCAGTGATGAACAAGAACAGCAACACCATCTTCACTCTACACACTCATAGTCACTCTCAACCTCACTCTGAAGTGTATTCACGCAGACAAATCATGCAACTAATCTGTGAACAGTCTTTGCAGCCATCTTTCCGTCTATTTAAAACTGGCCAACAATGGAAAACTAAACCTGCTTCATAATAAAAAGGAAGAGAGGTGCTTTAGCATTGACCACCTCTGTATGACAGACAACTCCATCAGGTCACTGGTAGCTTTTTGCCTTCTTGGGACATTTTTACAGCTACCTATTAGAAGTTAAAACACCTTATAGGGTATGCTACATGCAACAATAAACCAATTTAACTAAACTATACACATGATGGTTAACCTGTCCTATTAAAGGATTAACTTACCCTGAGCTGACTGACTATGCCAATGAGCAGATTATTGTTACCAGAAAATAAAAATGCAGACTATCCAAACAAACTGTTTTGCACTTTGAAATAATTAACAATAAAGTAAAATATGTAGAAGCCAAGGCATTATCTATCAAATTTAAAATGAAAGCTGAAACATTAAATGGTAAACAGCAAATTGACTTGTTCTAAAATAGCACTTTTACACTCATGCTGACCACTCAAAGCGCTTTACACCACATGGCACATTCCACCCATTCACACACACACTCTGATACCCTGATAGGCACATCAGGAGGCAACTTGGGGTTCAGTGTCTTTCCCAAGGACACTTCGGCGCGTAGTCAAGCCTGGAATCGATCCCCCATCCTTCATTTAAAGTTAAATGTACATTTTTAGCAGGGATACTATTTACGTAACCCTACTGGGTAGGGTCTTCTACCTTTGTAAACTATTTTTAAAAAATACATTTTCCTTTCTTTTTAAACAAATAATTAAAATTTCAGTTTGGACTAATCCTGCAACATTAAACAAGAGAAAAACCATCTGAGGAGATATAAAGCAGCTAATGGATGATTGAAGACAGGAGAGGAGGCAAATGTTTAGGAAAGAAGGCTGATATGAAGAACATTCCTGCTTTGTCAGAAGTGTTTCAGTGACAAATTCAACTATAACTCAACTTAAGTTAAACTACATAAATTTGACTGAAAATATATATTTTTTAAAAATCAAACAAGCTATAAAGATGAAGAACCAAACGGACCTGTTTCCCTCAGAAACTGTTTTCGTTCCCATTAATACTTCAGACTGGTAGAAATAGTCCAGAGTGTATTCCTGGCATGGTTCACATCAACAGACTTCTTGGTAAAGTGAGTCCTTTCTTAGAAAATGGTTCTTATCACTGTGGAAAAATCTGATGAGCACTAGTCCAGTTTAAAATTCACGAGCTGATGACAGGTACTTGAGTATGACAGAGAGAGAGATGCTTTGCTGCAGCAGAAACTGAAAAATATTAAAAGGTGTGTCAGAGGGTAGAAGAGGAGAAATTGTACTGAAAACAGCTGCGCCGTCAGCAGAGGCAGTTCAGCAGACAGCAGGTCAGAGTGATCAGAGCATATAGGAAATTACTCCTGAGGAGTAACTAAGCCTCTTAGTGAGGCAGATTACACTGGATGAACAGAATAATCTGACATTTTCTTTGATATTTGTGTGGACTTTTGTCAGGTGAAGTATGCTTGAGACACATGGCTTGAGGCAGGGGGGGGGGTGTCGAGTCTGAATGGGACTACCCGTGAGAGACCCATTTGCTAATTCAGGGAGTTTAGAGGATGGATTCTGCATCCTGACTGTTTACTTGTCCTGAAAATAGTTTTCCGCAACATTGATAAATTTGTTTACGTGAAGCTGAGAGCTGCTTAATGTCTCCCGCTAAGCAAAGCGAACGGGCAGTGATTGAGAGTAAAGACAGGAGGAGGAGTTCTGGTGTCTGTTATGCAGCTGGGGATAGGCAGAAAATGGGAGGGGTGAACCAAGAGAGAATAGAGCAAAAAGAAGCAAAGAGTACAAGAAAATAGATAGGCCAGCAAAATGCTCCCCCCCCCCCCCCCCCCCCCCAAGTAAATCTTGCAGAGGCTCTGGTGGAGTACGGCCAACTGCAGTAGCTACAAGCTGTTGGAGGTGGAGATCGTCTCTGATGTCCTCTCAGGTTTCAGAAAGACGTGTCGTCGTTTGATGATGCACTCGCAGCTCTGAGGTATTGCTGGGTGTAGCGTTACCATCCACCCAGAAGGACATCATTACTGTCCTGAGTCAAATGCTGCAGGGTGTGGATGAAAGCACCAGGCCTCACAGACACTGGATAGGATGAAGCTAACATACCTGTGATAGTGTGACGGAGTGGGTAAGAGCCAAGCAAACAGTAATTCTGTTCATGTGTAGTTTGTAAAGTATGTTACTTATTATGTCACCCCGGACAGAAGTGCCCACACGGACTTCTAAGTTGCCAAAAACACTGCTTCAATGGTTTAAGACAAGAACATTCAACTTAGACACAACATAAGAATTCTATCTTCTTGTCCAAAGTGTAATCGATAAAATATGCTACCAAATTGTTTTTCTTCCACAAATTACAACCATCCACCAAACACGAATGTGCAGCCTAGAAATAGAGGATATTTACTAAAATATTGGAGCCTCAGAAGAAGTGGCTCGACGTTTGGGGAAATTTTTTGGCAGTGATAAATGCAGATAGAAGATTGATAACACTTTCAAGACCTCTGTAGTAAATTGGACAAGACAACCAGCGGCTGCTTTACTTAACTCAGCCTAAAGCTCAAAGGAGTTGAAAAGAAAGGCAAGAGAATGCAGGGCAGGAGCGAGGCAGAGGGAAAAATGGAGGAGATGCAAACTATTTCTTTCAACCGTTCTTATAGGTAACATGAGATCGCTGACAAAATGGACAAGCTTGAAGTGCTAACAAGGTCTCAGAAAGAATACAGACAATGCAGTATCATGTGCTTCACGAAACATAGCTGCATGGGGGTCAGTAATGTGTCTGTGTGCTGCTTCAAGACTGTGCACACAGAATGCAACAGTAAAATTAAGTGGAAAACTGTGAGGTGGAAGTGCTTTTTAACCACCGTCAGACACAAAGGACATCAAACTGTTAGCAGTTAATTACCCAGAGAGTTTACCTGTGTTATTCTGGTAGAGATTTATATCAAACCTGGTACTGCAGCAGACACAGCCTGTGATGTCATCAGCTCCTTCATTACGAGACTATTAACGTAGCATCCTAATACATTTATTGTGATCAGACTTCAATAAAGTCTCTCTCTCTCTGCAACATTTCCAGCATGCCAACAATTTTTTCAGCTGCTCCACCAGAGAAAATAAGTTGTTGGACTTGTTTTATCTAAATGTTAAAAATATATTTAAAAAGCGCTTTTCTGCTGTGCCTCCTTTAGGAATATTGGACCATAATCTGGTTCTTCTTACCACCACCGTTAAACCCATAATTAAGCAGCAACTTTGTAACAGATTATATAAACTTATGTGTTGACTGTATTGTGCCAATAACAGCCTGGATCAGCAGTGACCTGGAAAAACCACTTAACATGAAAAAGTGATGGAGACAGGGAGTTATTGACGACAACAACAACAACAAAAAAAACAACTTAAAACTAAGATTAAGAACTGCAAGGAGGACTACAGGAAAACGTTAGAAAGTCAGGTCCAGCAACAATGTGAAGGCTGCATGGTCAGAAATGAAAAAGCTCAACAGCTTCAAGTTAAACTGAGATGAGACTGAACAGAGGGCGGAGTCTGGACATAGGTAATGAGCAGAGCATATTCTTCTGTAGACTCAGTTCATCCCCTGCCTCCAGCCCAACAGACCACACATCCTCCATAAACCCACAGCTTTCCTGACTCACACCTCCACTCATGGGCCTTAAAACAGCCTCATCTACCTACACATCTACCAAGACCTCCTCTGCCTCCATCTCTAGCCTGTCTGTCTCCTGAAGTAACTGGAGAAACTGAACTGGAACAAGGCTGCAGGTCCAGATGGTGTCAGCCCCAGGGTTTTGACAACCTGCTCAGAACAACTATGTTGGATATTTCAGCACCTTTTCAACCCCAGCCTGAGTCAGAAAAGAATTCCCGTATTGTGGAAAAAAATATCCTGCCTTGTTTCAGTGCCGAAAAAATACAAACCATCTGAACCGAATGACAACAGACTAGTCACCGTAACATGTCACATCATGAAAGTCCTTGAGATACTGTTATTGGCTCGCCTCAAGAAACATGTAAACACCTTTCAGGATCCATTACAATTTGCATATCTTAATGGGCTTAAACATGCTGTCATCTACCTGCTTCAGAGAGGATGCTGTCATCTGGACCAATCAGAGAGCAGTTTGAGGATCATGTTCTTTAAATTCATAAGTAGTTTAATACAATTCAGTCTGCAACGCTGGAGCACCACAAGGGACTGCAATCTCACCATTTCTCCTAATACTGTACACCTCAGACTTCCCATACAGTCCTGTCATCTGCAAAAATACTCTGATCACACTGCAGCTGTGGGTTGTATCAGTGATGGACGAGAGGCAGAGTACAGAAAACTGGCCAGTCAGTTTGTGAGGTGGTGCAGAAAAAAAATCACTTCATGTTTAACAAACTTAAACAAAAGATAATTGTTGACTTCAGAGAAGAGATGAAGGAGGAATTCAACTTGCTCAGAAATAAGCTAGACAACAGAATAAAGTAGCAATGCAACACAGAGGCCATCTGCAAGAAAGGTCAGAGGAGACTACTTCTTAAGGAAGCTAAGATCATTCAACGTCAGCACCAAATGTTGCATATAGTCTCCAAGTTTAACGTGGAAAGTGCAACCAGCTTTGCAGGCATCTGTTGGGGCAGCAGCACCAGAACCAGGGACTTTAAGAGACTGGAAAAAAAAAAACCTTCTGAAAACAGTGGAAGATTCCCTACATCCTCTACAAAACACAATGAATAAACCACAGAGAGCCTTTCAGCGAGAGACTTCTACAACTCTAATGCAAGAAAGAAAGGTACCAGAGATCAGTCCACAGAACTACCTTCCACTTTATCCTTAATTATTATTGCTCTTATTTAAAAAACAAACAAAAAAAAATCACTATAACACTGAAATTTCCCTCTAGGATAAAGTATTTTCTCATTTTCATTTTATAAAGCTCACAAATAAAGTAGCTTTATTTAATTTTTTTATCCTTATAAACATAAATGTTCAAAAATATTGTGTTTGTTTTAAAGCTACTTTCCTGTTGCATAACACATAAGCAATCTGCACCCACACCATGGTAACGGGTTTGGAAAATTGAAATCAAATCAATCATGTAAAATATTTCCAAATTTCTTTGTAAAAGATGAATGTGCAAGCAAAGAGCTCCAAGTTTAAAATATTTCCATTGGATCTGCTTTTTAAGGAATTTCCCAACAGATTACCTTTCTTGTCAACAGGAGAAACAGCATCAATTCTGCCACAAGAACCAAAAAAGTGACAGCATTGCATGTTTATCAGTTTGTCTTTGTGTACTTGTGCTATTTGGAGAGAAATCAATTGCATTCGCTTGGAAATAACACCTTTTTTTTAAAAAAAAAAATGGCCTCAAGACTGTTTCCTTGTCACCTGTGGATACTCAGAGCTGGGCGAGGGAAATGTAACACAAACATTGGGCAAATTGGCTCAATTAAGTCATTATGCAACACAAGCCACAGGTCTGCCAGTTTACAGTCCTCCAGCTATACTTGCAAGGGCCAGTGTCAGGTTTTCACTCTGAATGTTCCCACCAGCATCCATTAGCAGAAAAAGGAACTATAGGGTAAGAAGGCTCATCTGAATTGGACGAAAACACCAACAATACTGAAGAAAGATGCACCTTTCTAGGTAAGGTGTACATGTGTGTGCTATTTTGCGGAAGCATGTGTGTGTTTACCTCGCCTGACATGTCGGGTGCCAGCGGGATGAGGGGCCATAAGGAGGAGTAAATAATGAAAAACACCACCCATAGGCCAATGCTTCCCCAGATGGCGATGTGACTGAACTGTTCAAAAACATAACAGTAAAAAACATATTTAATGTTTTCATCTACAGAAATCATACTTTGGTTCAATGCAATCCAGTATGTTCTCATCTATGTTGCCTTTTTTTTTTTTAGATTTGGGCTTAAAAATTGACATCAAGCATCTTCTGTAACCTTAAAGCTGTTTCCATACATGTAACTCACTTTACAGTTACAAGGCCACAGAGAACAAACCATAAAGACATGTGGAGGTAACAAGAGGATGTAAAATACATCACAAGTACCAGCGGTCATATAAAACTGAGGAACTGTTAAAAAGAGATAACAGAACCATATAGCAACTGAGAGACCCTTTACTTACCATTGTCCAGGATGAGGTCTCAATTCCAGCTTTAAGACAGACGGTGATGACCACAAACTGTGGAGACACAAACCACACTGTCAGGGAAACGCTGATTTTTTTCTTTTCTTTTTAAAGGTTTTGACAGGTAAAGTTTTTTTTTTAACACTGTGCAACTACATTTAAAAAGTACTATACAGACTAAGCTGGTCATTTTCCATTCGTCATCACAAAATAAGAAGCACAAGACAAGATGCATATCTTTTTCCCATCACTGAACAACACTTTGCTCATGCAGCTGAGCACAGCAGAGTCAAAGGGTGACACACTTACAGTGTAAACCATGTTGCCTAAAAGGAGATAGTCTGGAGTTCTTCCATTGCCAAACACTGTATCTGTGAAGGGAATCGACAGTAGAGGCTTTTAGGGACAATGCCGTTTTTCTGCAGTTATTTTCATACAGCACACGCAACACTCAGAATGGAACAGGGAAGATAAACTAAAAACCAGTCAATGCTGCTTCTACTGCAGTGACTGAAGACTGTGCACAATACTCTCTTCTGTCACGGTTTGGAAACAGGAATTGTATGCTAGGCTAAAACAGAATCGGTTTGTAACATAAAGATCAGAACAGCTAACAGAACAGCTATTTTTTTTTTAGCCTATAGTTAAAAGTTGTTCTTAGATTGAAATAAAGGGAGCCACAACCTGACATATGGCTTCAAAACACCAGATAGAATTGAGACTGGGCTAAATTGTCCATGGTGAGTGACTGCCAGCAGAAAAAGAAAGAGAGGCTCCTTTTCCCTTAACTTCCGGCTGGCCACATGTCTTGTGTGCGTTGGGGCTTTGCTGACAACCTGTCAGTCACAGTGAAGGGGCTTGGCGCCTTTGTTTGGCGAGCAGGCCCAACCTTGTGTGGTCCTTAGTAGCGGCCAGTCAAGACTTACCAGTAAAAATCACTTTTCTCCTTGTACACACAGAATCCCAACATCCTAACATGCATACTTAACATTCTTGTCAAACTCACTTTAACTTACTTTTATCACTAAATATAAAAATGACAGGTGTCTGTTTGGATGGAACCGTCTTCGTGACAGCTCCACATTTTCTCAAAGATGACGTTTATGAAAAACAACGTGTTTCTAAGAGCACACAAAAGATTTCAGCAGGAATTACTGCAAATGTAACGCGTGCTTGTTTCTGCATAGTGCTCAGGCTGCAGAGACACACACACACACACACACACACACACACACACACACACACACACACACACACACACATGTTTGCAATTCATGACTGAACATTTGAAGAGAGAACTAATTAACACAAAGTATGTGGGTTCGACTGTCCTCCCTTTTAATCCAGTCCACTGAGAGCTTTGGAGAAGTCTCTGGGAGCCACTAACCATGTTGGAAGGCTTTCAGGGGGAACCAGAAGAGGATGACAGAGTGGAAGAGGCCGTTCAGACAATGGGCCCAGAAGACCTGCAAAATAGAGGCAAGAGGGATGGAGGGGAGGAGGTAAAGGGCGAGTGGGGAGAGATAGAGAGAAAAAAAGAAGCAGCATGAGAAAAGGGTGTGGGGAGCTCCAGCTTTCCAGGTGACCCCTGACCTGGACCCTTTGTGCCAGCCCAGCACTGGGCTAAGTGGCGGTTTTGTCGGAGCCTCCTCGCTGAATGGCCACCCCGCTGACAGACATGTTGTATATCCTCTGTGAGTGTTATGGGGGAGAGAGAGACTGCTGCGTGCGTTTATGAGCAGTGAAAAGCAAATGGACTATATCAATGTTCAGGTTTTAACTTGTTAAATCTTTATGTTTAAACAGGAATTAAAGAGAAAAAAAAGTATAAGAAGAGTTTATAAAAAAAAAAAAAAAAAAAAAAAAAAAAAAAGCTCTCGAACCATTAAAACATCAGTATGTGCTGCCAGTGTGAGGGGTTCCCTCTCTTTACATGTCATTAGATGTCGTCACTTTCATTGGAAATTTTAAACTGATGTGGTAATAAATAACAGGAGAGCTTAAACAAGCACAAATAAGTTAAGAAACATGTGCGGGGAGAACGACAGGCCCAACAGAGATTTAACTGTTTTCCTGGTAATTATTAGAGACCTGGAAAATTACAGTGTGGAACAGTCTGCGTGCATCTGTCTCTGAAAGTGAGAAGACTTTGGATGATTCCTTTAAATCAATGCTCCCAGTGCAAAACCACCTTGTTTCAAACTTAGATTTTTCTGTCCCAGAGCCAAACAAAACTCAAATGGGGGATGTAGCATGAAACAGCCATGAAATCTCCACATTTGTACCCTCTTTTCCTCCCGTGTGCTGACCCAGACCGTGGTGTTAATGCTGAGGGATGAAAATCCCCAACCCCGCCCCACACACACACACACACACACACACACACACACACACACACACACACACACACAAAAGTTACAGACTTAATTTAACTTAAATAACACCTTTTCAAAAACTTCAGCAAACCTGTCAGTGAAAACATTAAACATGACTTATCAGATATCCTGAAAAGTTCCATGAAATTTCAGGAAGTTTTGGTTTATTTTAAAATAAGCTAACATTGCTTTACATGGTTGGGTTATTCCAAATATTCTGCCAGTAAAGGAAGAGAAAACAAAAGGGAAAGGAGCAAAACAAAGCAGAGAAGAAGAGGGTAAAGTAAGTAAGAAACTATTGTTTTAATCTACAGTAAGAACCTTTTAAATTTACCATGACGACTGTGGCACAACCTCATCACATTTTCTACCAACCAGTCCTACAGCAGCTACCCCCCACTCTGAATTACCTCACCCTCCCACAGTGTGAACAAAGCTCAATACACAGAGCAAAAGGTGGCCAAAAGCAGCCTGCCTCTCCTTTAACTCTAAGCTGAAATGTGTATTAAATCATCACTAATGTCACAATCACATCTTTATGCCAATTAGCCTCCCACTGACAAGCTCAGCTCTCTACACACTCCTCCTCAACTACCTCCGATCCAAACACCACGGGGGGCTAACATGCCCCACCTGCCTCTGCACAATAATGAATGCTAATGAAATCAATACATTTTCAGAATTATTTGTGGCAATGGGATCCTCTAGTTTCTCCTGGTATCTTTACTTTGTTCCTCAAGCAGGATGTAAAGGAGCCACTCAGAATTCCTGGTGTGTCCCATGATAATTTGGCCTTTTGTGAAGGTAAAAAAAAAAACAACCTAAAAAGCTAAACACATAAAAGCTGTAATTAAATTAATATAGAGCCAAATGTTTACCAGAGTTGCCCTTTCTTTCCTGTTTCCGTATGAACTGAGTTAAGGCGGAGCTTAAGAGACACAACGTTATTTTATATATACGGGATGGTTCGACGATTCAACAGAATCGATCTTTGTTCAAATGAGATTGTTAGAATGAATTTGTTATAAAGTGTGCTGAATTTGTAATTAAAACAGAATGTGCGACAAAGCTTAAGACCCCCTGCCTGGAGTCTCTGACACCCTGAACCTCTCACTGCTAGCACCTCAACACAAACAGCTTTAATTCACAAAGACAGTATCTTTTGTGTACAAAAGAACCAGGCGTGCAGAAAGACAGGCTTCTAGGGGCCAAATTCCTGATGGATTTTCTCGCCTCACCTCAGGCCAGCTGCAGGGAAAACATCTCGGGAAAAGACTGGACAAGCCAGCAAAAACAACTTTCTGACCTGCCCGAGTCATCATTTATGGGCTTTGGAAAATGTGGCCTAAACAAAATTAAGGTTCATTTGTTTCAAGCTATCAAATGAATATTTTCATGAATCTTCTCTGGCATGAAAAAGTCAATAAAGTCTTCAGAAAAATTGATGAAGGGAAAATCCATCCTGCAGGACTTGTCACATGTCCTGTCTGCATATTAACTCATTTTAAATAGAATAAAGTGATCTCCCAATAAAATACTGTAAATTTTTATTACATTTATCAGTAGCCTGGTTGTCTTTTTTTAAGGGTCTTCAAAGTTGTTTAAGTTAGTGGAAGCTCATTCACAAAACAAAAATTTAATTAAAAAAAAGAAAAATACATGAAAGGAAATTACATTAAAAGACTAATTATAGTTAATCATGTCATTATTATTGTCAATTTACCTTCTGATCCATAATATGATAATCATCACAATTTTGTTTTTCATCAAAAACCCTTGGTAGAATTTATTCTACCAAATCTGCTTCAAATGTGTAAAAACAATGGACATTATAAGGGTTGTACTTAATGATTAGAATTAAATTGGCATCATTAATTTTTAATCAAATTATGAAAAAGAAACCCACTGCAAGTTTGCTCATTCAACCGTGATGTTTCCTTTTGTTTTTTTTTTAAGTTTCTAGTCTTTTACAGCAAATAAAGAAAAGTATGTAAGACACAAGGTAACAGGTGAGAATGATTATTCCTTTAGTACGCCAGTGGTTGATTCAATTTAAGTTGATCAACTGACTTAATAAAACAAAACTTTTACATTTAACAATAAATAAATGTATCTTCCTTCAGTAAATGGCTGACCTCCCTTATTTTTATTACCACTCTCCCTGAAGGTTAACAAACTTGAAACTTGACTTGTGTTCATGTCTTAAAATGAAGTATGATTTCTTTGTCAGTACTGGAGATAAAAGCTGTCACTTGATATATGCAGTCTGGCTCTAGCTGCGTTAAATGCGATCTGATAGCCTTGCTCTCCGAACAACCAACTTCCTTACTTAAACAAATTGTATAATTTTCTGCAACAAATGCTGTCAGATAATGATGCACACTCTCCCTTCCCTTTTAGCTCCGATTCTTCCTGCTGCACCCTCAAACCCCTCTGACCCTCCTTGCCCCTGACCACCATGGCCAATCCGCCTTTAATCCACCTCCGTGTGGTGCTAACCAGGTCACCACGCCTGTGACGAGGGTCCAGGAGTCTCAGCATGCAGAAAGGAGGAGACAACTTTATCACCAGTGGGGGTAAGCTAATGGACAGCCCCCCACGACCAGACAGAATAGGTCAAGCCAAGCCAAACCAGGCTTTGAGTGGAGATTCACTAACTACAGCTGCTAACTCATTGAGATGGGAGATAAATCAGCCCTCACAGAGCAAAACAACAGGAACATCTCCTGTCATTAACATGATTCTTTTTGGTTCTAAGAGCAATAAACTTTGACCTTTTCATTTATCTGATGCTCGGCTTTCGCTGACATGGTGCATTTTAAACTAGTTCAGCTTTTTTAATTATTATATTGTAACATCTCTACATTTGGAAAGACTTATAGACGCACTTTTTACAAGTCATGTTGTTTTAGCAGAAAAATAATAATCGATTCACAATACAAATGTAATGAAACAATCTTAATTGCTGGTTTTGTAAAAGGAAAATAATGACATAATTACATCTAGAATATGTAATAATACATACATTACCTTAGTATTAAAACCCATTGCATTCTGGGAGGTTTTGTAGAGTTCTGGATATTTTAACATATTCTCTTTCCGACAGGAGCGCTCAAATATTCCCAGAGTAAGAGGAGGCAGAGCGGTGAAGATCTGAACGAAAAACAAAGAACAGAAGTGAGAAAGACAAACGTATGAAGTAACATTTTTCTGGTTTCAGGTCTAAAATACTTTAATTTTGTCAGTTAAAGTAACAGAAATAATGTACTGATCTTAAACCGTAATGTCCAAATGTTTGAAACAAATCTCAAAAGACTGTCCTAAACATTCCTACCACACCACATCACATCCATGTGTTTTCCACTTGCTCTATTCTAAGCTTTGGTTATTAAAGATCACTGCCCTTTAATCTGTTGAGGATACTTATTTTGAGTGGTCATGCATTTAGGTCTGTTCATATACAAGAGCTATCTACTATGAACATCTGCAGTGTTCTGGGCTAAAAGCTGCCATCATATCAGGCTGCTGTATCACTTTTAGTGGTGTTGCAATGCTCTGTAGAACAGCTGCTGAGAGAGGAGTGGTGGTATCGTGTGACTGGGAGGGTCTCGATGGGTCAGCTGGTGTGATATCCCTTCAGAACCATCTGGAGTGGGAGTCTGCAGGACTCAGTCTACAGAACCGGCAGGCCAAAGGATGTGCTTCATTGGACTCCTTTCTTATTCGCAGTCAGCAGCAGGAAGATCTCTACTGAGGGGTGGATTCAGCTTACTGCCTCTAACAGACTCCCACTGAGTCAAAGGAATTCCCCGGGTTTTGGCTAAAGTAAGAAAAACTGAACGCGATTCCCACCCCTCAGCATAAAACTGGGTCTTTTGAGTGGTTTTCTTTTCAATGAATTTATAAAATAGGGGTGAGGATTTGTCCTTTGTAAAATGTTGTCCTAAACATAAATCATGGGGAAATTTCACTCCATGCTCGTCTCATTAATTAGTCTTGACTGAACGTAGTTAGTTTTAATGCATATTTTAAACTTCATAACATCTCCACCTGTACTTATGGTTGCAAAGATCCTACTACAGATACATATTTTTGTCATCTGCCTCATGTGACAGAAATGAAATATGAGTTCATTCGGAGTGGTCCCATTACAGCGCCCTGTGGGAGAACCAATAGCAGCTAGTTTGCTTGCTGCTCCCACATTCCCGTTCATTTTATCCTTCAAATCTTCTCTTACTAACTATATGGTGCAAGGAAAGCTGTTGTTCTTTCACATTCAGCGCATAGTTTAAGCCACAGAGGGAACAGCGACTTGATAATGGGTCATAAAGCTGAAAATTTTCAGGAACTCAATGCCATTCTTGCTCAATAAAGGAATCTGTTTAGGGGTAACTGAGTCAAAGAAGGGATGGGGTAAATGGAAAAAGTACTCTTAAGACAGCTCGTTTTTATTAATACTTACAACATTGTACAATCCGATGCACCAGCGTTCAAACAGAATCTGACCGGAGAATCCATTAACGAATGCAAACCAGATCTGAGGGAGACAAAAAAACCCATTAAGGATAAAACATTAAAATAATAGTCCAACACAATGAGAAAAGTATGATTCCATTATTTTAAAAAAAGTTCATTTTTAGGGAAAAAATCTTTCCCTAAAAATGTTTCATTGTTTTAACCCTTCACACCTCTCTTTTCTAACACAGTTTTTCAAATCTATAAAGCAATTATTTATGACTATGACAATGAAGGCTTCCATTTAACATGATTATAAAACCACTACAGTTCCTAAGATAACAGGCCTTTTAATATATGTTCACCATTAGAGGCAGTGAGGATGCATGGTATATTTTATCAGATTTAAGACACACTCACTGTGTCTACGGACTAACAATCCATTTTTCACTCACGCTACATTCTTCACTGCCTCATAACAGAGAGCTCAGAGACAGCAGCTTTTTATTACTCACATAATGTATACAGATAAAAGAGAGAATGTTTTATATTTATGACTTACATTTAGATTTTGCTTTGGATTATGCATTTTGTAATGGCAGCTGACTCAGGAATAGACCACAACAAAATGTAAAGTTTCCCTCAATGTGAAACGATTTCTTTTTTAAATTGATGTGACTTAGTTTAAAGAGCTGCCCTGTGATGAAGATGTCAGTAGACTGTGTAAGCCAAAATATCTCATTCCAGAAAGGGAGAGAGGCCAAAACAGGACAAATGAGAAAAAAATTAATAAGTGGGTAAGTCAAGACTTCCAAATCTTCATCTCCACAATGCAAATTGTCCACTGCATTGCCACAGATTCAGTTTCAGACATAGATCTAATCCACTGTTTTCCTCTGATCTACCTGATGACATGTGGATGACAGGTGACGTTGGTTTCAGAGATGGCCAGATTAAGAACTGAGGGACTGTTAATGATTGAGACTTATATCGTGTCAGAAAAGTAAGAAAAGGGAATGGGAACCATCTGCTGGGTGGACATAAGGCTTACCACTCAATCTTTATTAGTTATATCCACATAAACAAAATAATAATGGCTGAGACAAGGACAGAAGCAGCATATTCTGCATGAATATCTATGTTGTAAAACTGATTAATTGGAGACATTGTGGGGTTAAAGTGACTCCATGACTTAAAAAGGTTTGCAGAATCTGCCCTTCACTCTGTCACAGTCGACATTTTTTGTGATCCAGAACAGACTTTTGCTCATACCGAAACTGTCAAGAGAACATAAGGGAAGCTGTGTTTTGGCCATGGCCTATCAAGAATTTCCTCGCTTCATTTAACGTCATTATGAAAGCATGAACTGCTACAAATTCTCAGATTGGGACAAAGCCTATTGATAGCCCCACCCGCTGGTGCCACTGTCTAAACAACCAAAACCAGTCTGCACATTGGTCTGTTCCATTAAATCTTGTGAGCATATGCATGGAAACAAATGGTGGGGGGCAGCAGAAGTAGCCTGTGTCTATGCATGTGAGCCAGCCCCCTCAGCTTTGCATTCTGCCACTCCCACCTATCACAGGTCCCACCATCTACTCCATCAGATCCATTCTACCAGGATGTTTCTTTCACAAAGAGGAGATATCGTCTTTAAACTCATGTTCAGTTAGATATTGAACCATATGACTACATGCAAAGACTTCGATTCGCATGACAGAGTTTTGGGTGTTTTTTGGATTCTTGCTCTCTTAGAAATGCATTCGAGTGCTGTTGCTAGGGTTCCTCTGCAGATAAAAACAATGTCATGAGGCAGGTTCAGCCATCAGCTTAGCCCAAGAATTGGTAACGAGAGGCTAGTGGGTAGGTCAAACTGCTGAATTAATTACAGCTCTGCTCAGTGAGAGCCTCTGGGCTTAGATATTGTTGTGCTAAGTTAAAAAAAGGCTCCCATTCATAGAGTGTGGTAGCTGCTTCTGTGAGACTATTTTGGCTGGGTCCACAGAATCCCAACAGCTTCTCTCTCTTTCCCACTCTCCCGATCTCTTGAGGGACAGATGCATTGATTTGCTCATTATGGGAAGTACCAGGCAGGATTTTTTTTCCTTCTTTTCTTCTCCTCATTGAGTGCCACTCAGTGGAGGGGTGTGGCTGGCCTCTCTCCCTCAGTGCACATCATGAAAACAGTGACTGGGGGGTTGAGAGGGGCTGGGCAGGGGCAAGCAAAAGAGAAGACTTGCATATTCATCAGCAAATGAAAAATCATTGGTTCCAAGACTGCTGCACAGCTTTGCGGTGTTGAGTTGAACTGGATGTATTGGGGGGGGGGGGGGTTTATGACATTTGTCCTCAACAATGTGAGCCCTGATACTCTTAATTTTAGCTCTGCAGAATTGCTAATAGAAGTCATGCACAAAGCAAGTAAAGAACTGAGAGGAAGCTAAAGGAGAGGCTGATAAATATGTTGGAAATATGTGGAGCTACAAACAGAGGCTTCCTCACAATATCAGACTTGGCCTCTGTGGTTTAATTTAGTGAAACTGGTTGCCAAGCCTAGCTCAGCTACTCAGAGCATTCTCTAATGATACCAAGCTCCACTGAATGCACTTTCATGTAATTGCCTCATAAATGCCACTTGTCAGTTACCCCCCCTCTCTGTAGTACCCAGCAATGTGTCAATCAAACATGAGTGGCCAGCTGGATCGCCCATTTCAACTGAGCTGCTATGGATTCTTGGCCTGAATGCATCTGAATTCAGTGCTTTCCTTTGTCATTCTTTAGTTGGTTAGGAATGAAGTCTGAGGTTTCCAAAAGTACCAACAAAGTCTATTTAGAAATATATTCACAAAATCAGTTGTCTTTTTAAATAATAAAATTATTGTCTTCAGTATAACCATACTTCAACTGTTGCTGAACTAATTAGAAGTAATGCAAAGTACAATTACAATCAATAGAAGTTTGAAGTAGTGAGGAGACAACCTTACACTCTTCCTAACAAACATTCCCAATAAAACACTGGTTCAAGAGCTTTAAACTAAGTTGCACCCACATTGAAGTCTTTTACAATGGTCGCAGAATCCCAAACTCTCCTCAGTATATCTCCCATAGGGAAACAAAGTCCCAGCAGAAAGAAAGGAAGAATGAAGGCTTAAACGCAGTCTCCAGGCCCCGGCATTCAAATTGTAAAATACAATGTACAGGACAAAGATGCTGCGAACAAAAAGTTCAAATTCCTGTCAGCGTCCCAAATTCTGTCTTTGCAAGGCAGCCCAAAAGTCAAAAGGAAAAACACAGGAGCTCAAAAGTAAACCTATTAGTGCAGCAAATGCAGCTTTTACTCGTATCCCAGGGCTGCTGGTGTGGTACAAGTCTGGTTTTACACAACACGGACATTAGAAATACTGAAGCCACTAAACAGTGAAAAAATGTCCTATTATCTACTTCAGCTCCCTGAAGGGGTGTTGCACAGGAGAAAGGGACTTATATTTTCAGATAGCAACAAAAGGTGTGCTGGAGAAAAGTTCACCCTGCAGATAGAATTATAGATGTTATGTCCCAGTTGTTTGAAAAGACCTTTGAAAAGGGGACTGGCAAGTTTTAAAGAGCAACTGCAATTGGATTTATAAATAAAAAGCAACCTGTATCAGGTCTTGATTATTCCTCCAACAGTATAGAATAAAATAACAGGGTTCCTGAATGTGTAACTTAGAACATTGAAGATTATACCGCCTCTTCTTCTCCTCCATTAAAACATAGGAGAAAGAGAAAAGTGTACACATGGTTTAAAACTGTGACAAAAGTAATTCAATATTCAGGCAAAGATGAGATGCCAAATGTAATAGTTTGTCCATCAGATAATCAAGTTAGCTGAAATTTAATTTTATTGTGGATTTGTGTACGTAACTGCTATTTAACCTTATCTGGAAAAGGGCAGCATGATTGCACAGATGTAATGAAATTATGAATAAAGTTGTGGCCTGGAAAGAAATCAGCTGCCCCTTTTCATTTTAGGAGTCAGTGAGCCAGAAGTAGACACGTTGGAATGTAGAAGGTAGCTGACTGATTCTTCATGGCACATAAACTAGAATCAGGATGAAGAAGGACATCACAGGTTAAGTAGCACAGGAAAAGGGTGAACCGAATAACTATTTTTAAGTGCTCATATTTCAGTAACAGCCTGTGAATGAGCCATTGATATCTTTTTCATGAGCAAATATAGTGGTGAAATATAAATAACAATTTGATTTTCTTGCTTATTCTTCATTTGTCTGGTGTGATGAAGACGAATAGTTCTTTGTGCCTTTATGGCTCAAAAAATCTACAGTAAGTAGACATAAGGAAGTGCAAAACTGTACATCTATTGATATATTTTGCAGAAAGTTCCACACACTCAGGCATCTGTTTGATATCTACCTTCACTATCCCTAAATTATAAGATATCACTAAGTGGTGTCATGACCCAGGTTATCAGTTCAGTCAACCCTAATTCTCAAACTCTGGATTATGAGAATATTCATGCAAAAGGTGCACTGCTGGAACTGATCACAATAATTTACAGAATCATTACCAGATATGAGTCTGAAGAGCAACAAATAATAATCATAAACAAATGTGACAAATTTAGAAATCTTTTACAAGTTAGATGGAAAATTATAAGTCAGATGGGAAAAAGGCAACAAATAAAAATGAAATGTACACTACAGTACAGGAATAATAGACTTATCAATATCACTCCTATCAAGACTATTTAGGTGTGTTGTTATAACATGTAAAGCAACGTTTGGCTTTTCTTTTTTTAAAGCTTTAACCATTTCTGAAATGTCAGTGGCTTTTTATGCTTTAAAGATAAATTTTAAAATGAACATATAGTCTTAGATCAATGGAAGTCTACCAATTTTACAGATTTTAATGAAAGAATTAAAAAAATATGACACATTGTATAAGCATTCAGAACTTTAGTGGATATGTTATGTTAGAACCAAAGATTTCAACAGGGAAAGCTAAAGGTTAAGATTTATGCTAACTCTTGATGCAGACCAGGTTTTCTCTGCAAGTTATCATGTTACCCAGGGTTAAACTTGCAGTTAGTATTAAAGTCCCAAATCCTTGTTTTAATAGCCACTGATATGTGGTCTGGGAAACTATGTGATCAAACACTAAGCACAGTCCGAGTTTGAACTTCTAAAGTGACACAGAACCAAAGTTACTACTTTCATCAGACTAAAATGTTGATCAAAACATCTGAGCACCCTCAGTGATAGAGCTGCTGCTGATAGGAAGCACTTAACGTGTCTGGTCATTCTTGGTTTTAGCTCTGAAGCTGCTATCTGCAGTGGCCCTGGTATCTGTCAAGTGCCATCAAACCCATAGAACAATAACAGACTGATGCTGGGAGAAACGTGTACACCCTCATCCACTGACAACAGGAATGGAAGGGAGCTGCTGAACAGAAATTATTCATAGGGATGAGTTATAGTTTAAACACAACTACTTTTGTCTCTTGGCTAACAGCTGAAAGAGTTCAACTGCCAAAATCAGTCAGACTATGAGATAAGGACACACTGTGGAAAAGATACAGAAACTCTTATTAAGCAAAACTGTTTAACAAAATTATATTAATATGAGATTGTTTCGATTGTCCATAATTTTTACTTGTTTTCATGTTTTGAGGCAAAAAAAAAGAAGTTACATAACCATGATGTCTTCCCCCATTTCTAAATAATCACATACTTATGTCATTTGGCTAAAAATAAAACAAATGCGAAAGCTTTGCGTGTACGTCTGACACTTACCTCGATGATGTACAGAACAATGTTCTTGTAGAAACAGTACAGAATACACTTGGCTACGCGGTTGTAATTCCAGGCTCCATGGACAAGCAGTAGATTCTTCAAGTATTTGAACTGTGTAGGAGGAAGTACAAGGAGGGCAACAACATGATGAATGAAGACCAGAAGTCTGAGTACAGTAGATTTCCTAACAGCTTCACATAAACTAAGCTCAACGCTGGAACACTACGATATTTAGATCAAAGAAAGTATTGTTATTCCTCTGCAGAGAATTAAGGGGCTGATGAGACATTTTGACCAAATCTCTCACTTACACATTCCACAAATGTCCAGTCACAGACTGCGGGGGCCAAGTCTCAAGTTGCTGTAATTAGAGGGGTTCATTTTGGGGGTACTGGTATTCAAGGGCTGAGTGTAACAGTTAAATTGCCTCATAATTATGATCTTACTTGGGGCCTGTGCTAATTCTTTCAATTCAGTGCAATTTCTAACTGCTCAGTATGATAACACTGGGGCACCATCTTAAGGCAAGTGGTTTATCACAGCTTTTTGCCAACTAACAAAAGATAAGCTCTTATAAATGCTTTCAGATTGCAGGATTGCGGGCAAATTAGAATAATTTCTTCATTATGAACCGAGAGCTCACACTTAATTGTAATTGATCAGACTCATATCTCCATGTTTTTGTCTGCCTCGTCTTGTAGCTGCAGAATTCTGCACGGTTGGGGATATGAATGACAAATCATCAATACTGTTAAGCAGGGAGACACAAAGTAAATCTATTCTGAGCATCAAGAAGATCTGTACTAAAATAAACGAGAACAAGTTCTGACTCAAGACTTTGAAGCAATTCTAAATGGTTTAAATGCCACATTGTCTTGTACTTGGTTGTTCTGATTCTGGATACAATCTCAGTCTGCCAAATAATGACTATGGGTGTAGAACAGTCTATGAATCTTGAGAAGCATGTTAGAGCAGAGTAACACAAGTCTGTTTATTTTAGGGTCTGCTTATCTTTCAGCATCACCGCGGACTCCTTGTTGAAATGAAAACAAGTTGATGGGCCCCAGTTTGTGTGACCCCTTGAATGCCATGATCTAACATCAGCTAACACAGGGCTTAACTGATGAAAGACAGTCATGGTGCCTCCACCCAAAGCCTCTCTAAAAAATCAATACTCATCTTCACAGACCAAGTTCTCAGTTATGACATCACAGAAACTGACTACTGACTAATTTACAACAGCAAGGAACTCATCGGACACTCCTGAACATTATCATAATTCATGTAAAGGAAAAGGAAAAACAAGTAATATAATTTCCCAGGACTGATTTCAGTTTGCAGTCAGCAAATTGCAGTTAATGTACCGCAACGGCAAGACACAGTAAGTACCTCTGGAAGTCTAGAGTTGTAATTTCATTTGACGCAGAGACACAACCTAAATAGATTACAAGAGGCCACCTGGTTTAAAGGACATACACATTCGACACGTCATATGGACTGATGGGGGCACTTCAGACGCGCTCAGGTCTCTTGAATTGCGATTGCATACTGAAGAACAGAAGTCGTCCTGTTGTTTTCCCATACTCCGAGGCCTCGTGGCTATAAGCGAAACATGAAGCGCTGAGCGTCGTGCTGTATAAGACAGCCACGACACAGGAACTCTGAGGCTTTTGTTGCCACCAGATATCACATATCGACTCAGAGTTTCAGACAAGCTAGTTACCGGGAGGTGAGCATGTATCCAAACAGCATTTTGCCAAGGTCTGTTTTTGTAAAGTTATGTTGAGAGTCAGGTGTCACCAGATGCCTGTTTTACAGGTGTTACACTTCTTCACTGGATAAGCTAAAGCTCTTTCAGACATGTTTGCCATTGTTACTCTGAACAATGTGTCAAGCTATCACTTACAGATAATACACTTGAGAAAACAGTGAAAGGAATGACAATTAGTTTAATGCCCTGCCAGGCCAAGCTGTGATAAATCATACTTTGACATTGCAAAGACATTATGTCGTCTTGTGATTTTATTTTCTGTTCTCATTTTGGCCTGATAGTCTTGAAACCTTTCATTTAATTATGTAGCCTCTATCTGACAGTCTCACGCTACACGTTGGGATGGCGTCAGGCGCTAAAAATCACACTGTTGATTGTCAAACTGCTTATTCATGAATCGTAACCTAATAAAGACAGATTACATAACCAGTGAATGTAATTGCCAGTGTGCTCACCTGGGCAATAGAGTAGTCAGAGGAGTTTGCTGCCTGCAAACCCTCGTTGCCTGAGATTCCTACACCCACATGGGCTGTCTGGATCATTCCAACATCGTTAGCTCCATCACCGATGGCCAGAGTGATCACTTTCACCTGTTTCTTTACCATCTCAACCACTTCGGACTTTTGAAGAGGAGACACTCTAAAAGACATATAAGAGTTTTGAAAGAATCTACATAATCAAACATGCCGGGCGTCATCCCACATCCTATGCTCTGGACCTACTAAAAAGGTAACAGTGGAGCATATGTATAGAGTTCAAAGAGGAAACTCATATTTTTCTAAAATTATAACTGGGTTGTTCATTAAATAATATAAATTATTAAGTCTTGGGAGTCAGCCCCTTTGCAAAACCAAAAAGTTCTTTCTGAACAGGAAGCTGTACGACTTTGTTGGGAAAAGGTGTATTTTATGACCATATATTTTCATTTGAGTTACAAAAATCAGATTCTCTGGAAGGCAGAAAGACAATTGCAGACACACCATATAACATGTACTCTGCAACCCTGTGTGGGCACCAGATTCTTACTGGACGGGATGTAAGATCATTTGGGATTTTTAACAGTAGGATGTCAGTGAGGAGCTGTGTCCCTGCTTCTGGATGAACAAGACCTATGTGTGAAAAGAAAGAGAGGATGTGGGGGAGCAAACAGTGTTACACCTTTGCAGTCCAGCTTCTTGGTGTGAGGTGAGCCAGCTGCTGACACCATGTGTATGGGAGGGAGCACATATCTGTCTACAACTCTCATAAAAAGTAATGACTCCATCCTCTGGAAGTTTTCACAGGTTTTGACTGGACTCTGAGTACATTGAGTCAGAACAGGGTTTAATGTTGCAGTTTCGACACTGATCAGAAAACAAAAGTTAAATTAGATCTTCATAGTGATACATCTGGTAAAAGGAACATGTTGTATTGTATACATGGCTTATTTAATGTTTATTTCATGAATGTTTAATATATTTCATGAATATTCATATATATTCTCTAAAGCCCAATAAATCCCTCTTAATTTACATAAATAGAAAGACACATATTAGCTATGGCTGTGTGACACTTGAATCACATAAGTCTTTGTTCACCAGAATTCAGGCTTAAAATAGCAAACTCTGAGTTCAATCATGGAGGACTTGTCTTTGTGCACCTAATTCCATGCAAGTCTCTAGAGATAATACTGTAAAATACATGTCTATCTTCAGCTTTTAAAATGTTAATGTTCTCACTCTTTAAAGTTTAATAGCTTTTATTCATATCCCACTATATCATACTGCCCACGGTGTGTTAACAGCACAGACAGGCAATGGTGGGGTGAAAAAAATTAATAGAAAATCAAAGTTACGTATGGCCTAAGAGTGCAACATATAAAAGATGTCAGCTGTTCTGACCTCAGACCTTGTCATGGTTGCTTAAGTACATTCTACTATTTATGTGGCCATGCAGGTCACCAGAGAGCTTATGTCATTTTTTAAGCTGCTATTTTAATCTGCACGGCAACTTTTGATTGCTCTTGCTTTTAATTATATCAATCTAATTGATCCTTTTATTATGATCTTTGCCATTTCAGCCATATTCTCTTTAGAAGGCCTGCAATGTTTTTTATGTTTTACATAAAAAAATAGACTGACTTAAGATTTTGTAGTAAAGAAGTGATCCTTCATAGAACAATTATAATGTGGAGTTTAATCTGAATAATTTATTTTATCAAAATTGATCAACATCAGATTTGTTTGCAATTTCTCTGGATTTTTGGAAAATGCAATTCCTTAGTATTGTATTCATATTTGTCATACGTGATTGCCATGTTTATTCTCTTCTTTTTAAGGTCAGTTTTATTGCTTTGGAGGTAAATCTTACCTGCAGCATATGACAGCTTTACAGGACAGGGAGAGGTCGAGGAAATACTGGCGCACTCCGAATGTGAGAGCATATTTTAGAGTCTTTCCATCAATTATGAGAGCAAAGTCGTTTTCCTTGTAGAGGGCATCTCCCAGCATCCCACAGTGGTGGCTGAGTGTTTCCCTTGTTGCCTGTTTAATGAAAAACAATTTTTAAAAAATCAGCTGTAGCCATTCACTTGAATTATAAGACTTTGTATTATAAGTTGTAAGAGGAAATGTGAAGTGCTGTTACATGAATAAATGTATTTTCTCAGAGTGAACTGGCATTGATAAGTCTGATGAAGTACCTCTACTACCTCAGCATGTGATATTTTACCTTAAAGTTTTAAATTGAAGCAGAGCATATAACCAAACCATAATTTCCCTACTATATATATGTCCAATCTGTTTGAATCAGTTCTAAACAGAAATTTATAATCAGTTTTGCTTAAAATTACAACTGTTTAAATCACTGGTACCAGTCGTGAATGCTTGTGCCGATGTTTTTTGTTCTGTAACATAAAAAAACTTCATACCTGAATTCATATTTTCCTCAAATATCTTTCAGATATGTCTTTAAGAGATTTTACTATTATTCCAGTTGTTGACCAAAATACATAGAGAATTGTGAACATGGACTTAAAACATTGCAGATTTTCATCTTTAACTTGAGGCTTGTTGCGTAAACCAAAGAGCAGACTAGACATAGCAACTCCAAAATACAAAACTCTCTTTTTAAAAAAGGGGCTCAATTCTAACCAAGTTTCAAAAACCATAAACAAAATGTTATTTATAATACATTGAATCTTTGAGAATGGATGTCACCAATGCTGTGTCAGGTTTTAACTGCAGCATTTTTTGCTGTTTGGTTGGACTTCTGCTTTTAGTTTGACTTTCAGCTGGAGAAACATCTCAGTTAGTTTGAGAATGTGTGATTAAACCAGACTAAGCAAAATGTTCCACATTTAGCAAAAAATAAGAAAATTTGGGCTGCTTTTACACTTTCTGTTCGGACAATGTCTATTTGAAATGCGGCTCAAATAAAAAGTTGCTGAATATAACTAAATCAGAGCTGAACGTATATCTTTACACACTCCAGAACTACTTGCCAAAGTGTCAGTAGAGAACATGCATGGCTGTGTCATCACACTGTCTTTACACAGTTTAGATTTGAATTTCCCCTTAGGGATGAATAAAGTATCTTTGATTTGATTTGATTTGATTTACAGATCATGTTGAAGCTTTGGTCAAGAGTTGTTCCAGTCACTCTTCTTACTTTTTACTTCCAGCATTGCTTCAGGTTCATCCTGGTTACTTCTGTAAAAACTATGCTTTACCAGAAATGTCTGGATTGATGTACATTTTGAGCTTAGTCTAATTTGACTTTATCATCTTACGACCCTCCAAATGTAAAGCAACTAATGTTAAACTGCTTTTATTTACATTTCTGACATCCTCCTTTTCCAGCAGATTTGCATAATGATGTGCTTATATCTCAATGTGTGTTCTTCATTGAAAAAGATGCTGTGCTGATAAAGATCTTTTCTTTATGCCTCAAAGGACTCGTAAAAAATAAGCTAAATTAAATAATGACAAAACAATGTCATAAAAAAAAACAACACAAAAGTGTTAAAGTTTTAGAGAGCAGAAGTACAGTATTTACATGAGACAAGCTGTTTCCTTTACTGGAAACCACTGTAAAGAAAACTGTCCAATTACATTTTACAAAAAAGAATAATAAAAAAAAGAGAACTGCAAATTAAAGGGCGGATGTTTTTTAACTGCTTTAATTTGGATGCTAATATCACAAAATCAAAGCCCAGAGTTTATCCTTAATGGCACTTTTTACTGTATTATTAGAGCCTGAAAATGTTTTGATAAACATCCAAGATTTAAAAAAGAAAACAATTGTGTTGACACACAAATACATACATACATTATTCTAACCGCTTAGTCGGATGACGGGTCAAAGGGGAAGCTGGAGCCTATCCCAGCAGTCTTTGTGCGAAAGGCAGGGTACACCCTGGACAGCTTGCCAGTCCATCGCAGGGCGACACATGAATATACATTATATAATCTTAAAACTGGTTATATTTATTTCTCATTTGCTCCAACGTAAAATAAATCAATCTGTCAGCACCTATTGCAAATCCCCAATTGCTGCACAGCAGCTGCTCACAACATTTTAGATGTTTATTATGATTTTCATATTAATTACACTCAGATGCTGGATACGGAGTGGTAACATTGATGGATTCTGTGGATGAGTCCTGTTAACTTTAAAGTATATAAAACTATGATGGTGAGTGATGACGAAAGCTTCACATATGAGACTGATGAGGATTAACTGTCCTGGTACACAGGCATGTGGTCTGGATGAGATCATCACTGTATTCATCTTTCAGTCATTCTCACCACAGATGGTGAAGTCATTAGTACATAAAACTAGTCTCTGAATGTAACTAATTTTCTGACAGGTACATGCAGCAGCCATTTTTATTCACACAAATTATTCAGCTAAAGTAAAAGAACTGCAAAACATAGGGACTCCTCTTAAAATATATCCAAATAATAGCGTCCGCTAAATGACTATAGAATAGAATAGAATAATATCCAAGCGCGAGTTTAAATTATTACATAAATTTTGAAAAAACAAATACATAAACCCAGGCACGTAAAATACCAAAATGGTTTGATGTACTGAAGATAACAGGAAGATGCTTGGCCTGCTGAAATCATTATGAAATAGTTGCCATTAACATGAAGTGGTGAGGGGTCTGGCCTGGTGTGGAGGTCAGATATGTCAGTGCATTCAGACTGTACCAAGGGGACCATGAATGTTCACTTGGCATAACAAAACTCTGAAACCCCAGCTTAAAGGAAATATTTGGATAGAGGGGCTTTGCGTTTCACAAAGAGAGAGAAGGAGAGTGAGAGACATGCATAGAGAGAGATGATGGATTAACACACGAGAGAAACTGAGCAAGAGGATACATGCAGAGAGCAGCTGTGAGGACTTAACCATCCCTGATGGGGTCTGTAAAACAGCATGAGTTGGTGAAGCACTGGGCAGGAGAGTGTGTATTTGCGTATGTGTGTTAAGGACAAAGTAACCACAGGTTGTGTCTTCATTCAAGTAAAACTGCTCCATCTGCTTTCCTAGGATGATTTTAGATTACATGTTAACATGTTAGTGTGTGTGTGTAAGCTGTTGTAGAAGCTAATACACCTTGTGTATGAGAAGGAATTCACTTTGTTTGGAAGACAACCAATTCATCATAGTGTGATAAGCAAAGTTTACCATTTCCTTGAGTAGGACAGTCATCCCACCCCCCTCTAATTTACACTGAGGAATTTTAACACTAATGCTACACGTCTCCTCCTAAAGCCTCTTTGTTATGGCTATAATGACCAGTTCAGCCTGTGTGACGAGCCAGTGTTTGGTTTTGGAAAGGGTATGTACTGTCCATTCAGAAATTCACAACAGCTTCTCATAAAGACTGGACTCTGTTGTTCATATAGACCTTGTGTGAAACAGCCAACAGGACGTGACACTCATGATGTGGAATCTGGAAATGTGTATGGATGTAATGTAATCTGTCTTGGATTTGGAAGTCATCATATAGGGGGTGTTCCAACTTAGTTCAAACTGTACATACACATCATTTTGATTCAATTTGCCCGCGCAGCTAAAAATATTGTGCGTCTAAAGCAATGTTTTTCTTTAGTTATTTTTCCTAATACACAATTTAGAATGATACGCAATCTAATTGGAATTGTACTTTTTACAGGTTAGTATACAAATACTCAGTAAGCATGATTTGGTTTACTGATAGGATAAAATATAAATCTTTTCAAAACAAGTAAAAAAAAAAAAAGTTATTTTTCCCCATGGACAATTTAGAATGATACTCAATCTGACTTTACTTTTTAAAGATTAGTATACAAATAGTCAATAATCCTACCGATCCTACTGATAGGATAAAATATAAATCTTTTCAAAAGAAACAATTCTCAATTTGGAGTTTAAGGCAACAAACCTTAGTTCAAGTTAAATTTGGTAAATTGGTGTCAAAAATTAGCCTTCCCATTTCTAAACACAGCAAAAAAAAGGAGGCCACGCTCCAATGAATCTCTTTCACAGCACAAGGGCACTTAGATCAACCAGCCCTGCTGCCTGGCTCTGTTCACTGGCCGTTCAGTCTCGGTGAAAAGCTTCCTGCTTTTGCGTTTTAACAAACTGTCTTACATAAGCATCTGCTCAACCACAGCGGAATGGGAGCTGACATTTCAAAGAACCAGCCTATGTGCTTTATGAATGCACCGACCCCAAATTTCTACCTCAGCTCCATTTATCACAGTTAACGACTGGCTGACAGAGTGAAGGCCGTCCATCATCACCCAGAAACACCCCCACCCACTTCATCCATCCCCTTTCGCCAATTTCCCCAACCTAGCAAAGAGCAGAGTCTTTGGCTTTGGCACAATGCTTAGCTCCCCCATGTTAGAATTGCAGGGACTTGCCCTTTTCAGTCTCCAAAACAACAGACAAGGCTCTCCTGCCGGGGGGTTAACAGACCTCACTGCTGGTGTCTTAAGGACGGTAAATGCAGAGTTTAGGATGCGTGGTGGGTTTATGCAAAAGTGACTGCGTGGCCTCAATCCATGAATTTCAGGACCGTTTTTCTGAAGAAGGCCAAGTAGGGACACTCACCTATAAAAGATATCTTCAGATAAAATTTTTTCTTCATGTAGAACACTTGGCAAGAGTCTATGTGTAATTGGATCAATTTGTAATCCAATCAAAAGAAATGTAGAAGCACTTTTACATTTAGATTTTTAAGCTGAAGTCAAATATATGATTAAATTGCATAAACTGTATGATAGACAAAGCATTTTTAGATAAAAGAAAGTGGGGTTTTTTGTGTTTTGGTTGCATTATTAAGTATATTCTATACATTGTGGGTAGGAAAAGTCTTTTAAACTTACGTCCAGACTGTCTTCATTTATCACAAGCATCCCCATGTTCTTTGTCAGTAGTTTGCAGGAATGTCCTACAACAATGACAGAAAAAATAAAGATGAAGTTTTACATTTTATAGACAAGATTTTATAGACTTGAAAAGGCTAATCTTTAGGCATGTACTGTATTCAGCCATGAATATTTTCTTTCTACAGTGCTACTGAAGTTTTACATAATACTAAGTCATACAGTTTCAATAAGCAATTAAAGTAGCTGAAACAACAAATAAAATCTGAAAACAAAGAAAATAAAATCAGAAACACACTTTAAGAATTACAAAATAAACCACTGGAGTTTAGAGTCAGTGTCTCAAGACATGACTAATGAGTTTGGTTTACAGAAGTTTGTTGGTTTCCTGTTTTAACAGGCAGTTACAACTCTGGGTTACCCAACATGGCTCTCTAGGGAACCTTCTGTTCAGCTCTTGGCCGGGACAGAGACTCAGGGTCACCAGCAAGGTGGTAGAGGGAGCCTCTCATTGGGGAAAACAGAAATGTTTCACAAACCAAGACTGAAGCCTTCAGTTCAGTGCTGCATGAAAAGGTTACCATCTGTGGCATGACCACATAAATATTTGTGGGCTTCAACACTTTGCTTCTGTCTGGAAAGAGCTTTCAGTTTCTTTAAAGGGGGTTACCGCAAAAACCTGCCCTTTGTGAATGCATGGGTGGCAACTTTTGGAGTGAAAATGAGATAAGGTTTTGCGCATAAATGCACAACTTCACACAAAAGTGCACACATGATACACACAAGAGAGGAAATGAGCAAGTTTCGCCTCCAGAGTCAAAACCAAACAGGCTTGGGGTCTGGGGTCTGGCAGATTGTTTTCTTAAGTGCAAAGGTGCAAATGTCCAAAAATTTGCTGCTGTGTGGAAAATGTCTCCCCATCTCAACACTGTCTCTACTCCCTTCCCCCTTGTCCATTCCTGCCACAGCCCTTCCGCTCAATGTGTTTACCTTTTAGCTCATTTCAGTGCTTCCCCCCCCCCCCCCCCCCCCCCATTTTTAATTATTTCAGCAAAGGTAAATTCCTGGCCTTTCTCCTTCCCAGGCGGAACTAAACATTGCTCCCACAGGCCCTAAGGAATGTGTAATGACAGTCACGTCAGAGTAATCTCAGATTTCATTAAGGAAGCAATGATTAAAGATGTACATTTTTGCCAAAGAGGCCACTCAGAATGGATAAAATGCTGATTGGGATTTTAGGGGGTGGAAGAGATGAAGACCTGCACGCCACAATGAAAATGGAGCAGCAGTGAGAGCTCAGAACTGTGAGGACAGATAAGGGATCATGTTTACTCTTCAGTGTCTCTCTGCTTGAGCAGATGCACCCTCTGGCCAAACTTTACACAGCGTTAATAAAGTGAGTAGTCTTGCAGACTTCTTCCCCTCGTTGCATTTTGGCTTCGGTCTCAGCTCCCCTCCCCTCACAGCACTGTAAGCACGTCTCTGAGCGAGTTGCTGTTTCATATGATGTTTTCATAGTTCAGGCTTATTAGTAAATTTGTAACTATGTAATCTTAGCAGCATTAAGGCCTGGTTCTCTGTGCCAGAAATGGCATTTAGGTCATTTAAGCTACATGAAAATGGTAAATAACTTTTGGAGTAATTTTTTTCAGTCTAATTTGGCATGGTGCACAGTGCACCACTAACCCTGGCAATAGGGATCATCTTTCTATGAGGAAAATAGTAAAAAATAAAGTCAATATTGAGCAGAGTTTTTACAGAGCAACTCAGTCAGAAGCCAGACCTGTAAAAATACTTCCAGTGAGTTCGAGCCTCTGCTGAGCCCCTTCACATCTGGGCACAGTGGGCACAAAGGGCTGATTCAGTCAGGCCTCAGTGGTAGGTACAGCCACAAATGGAGCTACTTTTGATATCTGTTTTTCTGAACTTTGTTTTACCAAATTGACTGTGATCAAGGTGGGTCCATGCTGGTGTTTCACCACATCTAAAAAACTGTTATTGCAGGATGGACGATATGAATTAAGATAGCTACCGAGCACTAGTTGTTTACCCTTCTGATAACATTTACACGTCTAAAATCTCTAAGGAAGCTTGATATGCGAGAACTTCTAGCTTGTGTACATATTTATGTTATTTCATCCCAGTGCAGGGTGCTCATACATCAAACTGCAACAGATGCTTTCACCATGTATGTGTGACAGAGAAACATTCAACCAGTTGGTGCTTTATTGCTCTGAATGAGGAATGACCACAGAACTGACTGGAGTACCTGTAACAGGGAAGTTCACACACCAAGCCAAAATACGTCCAGATACACGTGAATGGAAAAGGCATCAATAGTACAAACAGCTGTTGATGCCACCATATAATTTGGTAACTCTAGAATCAGTCCTCTAATAGGATCAGAGCTTGTATCAGTCCTCAAAAGTGTTTCTTCTTTAAGTGGTATTTTTTACGTCAAGCTTCCAGTTTAAATGAAAAATACCTAAAACAACATTTTTAGTACAGAACAGCTTGCACAATTTATCATTAAGCATTTAAGATTTAGCATTAATTATTTTAGTTATGGTATTCAACACGAAGATGAAAAATTCAAAGACCAAAGTTAAAACTTTATAAAGTTGCAGCTCACCAATATTGATGGCAGTTTCTTGCTTGTCCCCAGTCAGGATCCAGATCTTAATGTCAGCCTTCATTAGAGTCTCAATGGTCTCGGGTACCTTATCCTGGAGCTTGTCCTCTATTGCTGTCGCTCCCAGAAGCTGCAGGTTCTAACTCAGAGAAAGCCGAGTAGGTGGGAGTCAGTGAGAATCATAACATAGGAAGGTCTTTTAAACATCATGTGTCAAACAAAAATCTGAGTCAGGGTTCTGTCACTCAGTCAGTCATGTCTTTGTTTGTTTTTTGTTTTTTTTGTTTGTTTGTTTGTTTTGTCCCCCATCCCTTATCCAGAGATACCTACCCAGAAAAATCCCTATGACCTTAAACAGTTTTGGATCACACAAGCACATGCACAAATACAGTTGGCTGTTTTTTTTCCCCCCAGGAAACTCTGTGGTTCTGTGGGATTGACTGGGGGTTAGTACAAGCTCATCACAGAGCCAAAGATTTGACAAGACCCAGGGGTAGAGGGGAGACAGGAACCAGCAGCAGAGGAAAGGCCGAGGAAGCTTTTTAAGTTGTGACCTGAGCTCTGCTGCCTGTAGGTCTGTAGCTCTGTGCTGTCTAATCACTGGGAATGACACAACATGGCAAACTGCATGTTGGAGGGAGGGTGATACACAATATCTGTTGAGTCCTCATTTGCCATACATTGTTCTTATGCTCCTATATTTGAAGGGATTCAGTGGGGATACAAAAACCACTTGGATTACAGAATTTCAACATCAAAAGCCAATGAAGAGCAAAATACCCAACGTAACGATTGTCTGAACAGCGTCAAGAAAGTGAGCCTTAACGCTGAGCCTTCTAAATCTAATGCTATCTTGTCTCTAACTAAAGTTTTAGTGTGGGAAACAGAATGATTTGTTGCATGCAACAGCAGTGTCCTGATGGTCCTTCCTGGAAAATGCTATCTAGTAACTGGTGGTTGGCTGGGATTAAGTGCAAGCGGGCCAGAAATAATAAATTTAATCTGATAAGATTAAACAAATCTGCACAGTTGATGAAAAATGCTTTCTTCAAAGCCAAGAGCAGTTAACTCTATACCGATATCCAATAGCACAACATAAAGAAAGAATAAACACGCTACTGTCCTCAAGGATTATTTAGGGATTCGTTTCTTAAGGCAGACGACATAGAATGTAGTGCAACCCATAAATAATTACTGACTATTCATTTCCCTTTACAGGATAAACAATGGAAGACACATAAGTTACTGAGACGGTGACATTTTTATGCTGTGGTATTCTGACCATTGTTAGTTTTTATGTCAATAAACTGTTACAAATGGAGGAATTAACATTGTGTGGTTCTAATGTTCTGCCTTCATAGTGTTTCACTAGTGTTTCACATTTCACCTGAAAATCCTGAACTTTTTAGAGAAGTGTATGACACATGAACGCTTTCTTTAACAATTTGTTGTGATACTTTGGCAAAGTGAAGAGATGTGACTTAATTACTTGAGATAAATGATTTCATACACACCTGGAATATTCCTTTCCTTAAAAATGTCACTGCAGGGCTATTGTGCCCCCATGTGGCCACTACTGAAGACTATTTGAAAAGCCTGTGGCCCCAAACCATAAACCGCTCCAAACCCTGGCAGCAGTAATGCCGCACACTGCTCATTAGGTTGTGCACATTTCATTTTCTTTGCTGAAAGCTTTGAGTTTATGATTGATTGCCTCCATTTGTTTTGGGCAGACAGAAGAAAGCAGGAACATGCTAATTTACAGCTGTCGCTTCCTGTCTCTGACCAGCACTCCCACACATCCCACACAACCAAACTATTTCTACCTGATGGTGAAACACCCTGTCTCCCCGCAAAAACAGTCCAAATTCTGAACTTTTAAATGCTTGCAAGAATGATTATGTTTATGTAAGCTAAGTCACTCTTGCAAAAGCTTTGCAAAAAGTGAAGTTTGCATCAAAGCTGGCAGATTAAGTAAATCTTGCCAAATGAAAAGTTGCCTTTTTGTTCACAAGCTAACGGTTTCCCACAGCAGATAACCGATTGCAGGATGACATGCTAATATCTTTGCCTAAGGGAACATGAAGAATGACATTAAAAAGGACTGTTTTCACGCAAACAGGATATAAGAAATTGTCCAGCTAAACCTTCTCTATCAGTTCGTAGCTCTCCTCCAGTTTCAAGGCTCTGTTCTGCAGGGAGGTGCAGGCTCTGTGATGGATCTCTTGCCAGTGCTGATAGGACGACTCACTGATGTCTGCCACCGCAAAGCACAGAGTGCGCAGCCCTGTCAGATTAAAAACAGAATCCCATCATCCAGGTCAAATGTCAGGATTTTTTTTTTTGTTGGCATTTTACAGGCTGTCAAGATAACGTTAAAAATGTCATTCAGACAGATCTTTGTTGAATACCTTCTTATGACTGATTTTGTACAGCTAAATTAATGGAATTGTTAATAATTATTAAATAATCTATTAAGCTCCTCTGTACAAATGTGGAAAGTATGATTTCTGACACCTTGAAAAGACTTGGTAGGTAGTTATCACAAAGAAAACAGGATTGCAAATATGCCTGCTCCTCTTTCAAGCAGCTCTTTTTTGAATTTGTGTGATAAATAAAGCTTTTTCACTGTTTTTTCTCCTTTTTTTAATCTCATTCCTTGTAAAAATAAAAAAAAATAACAACCATCACAGAACTCAAAAACCCTGAAATGACAATTTATTCTAATTTCATAGTTAGCTTTGATTAAGGATAAATATATGTGTGTACCTGTTCATTTGAACAAAAATCTGTTAAAAGTATAAACCACAAAATAAACTTTCAATGGCACGTCTTCTCAGCCATTTCCAGGTTTTTTAAAAAAATGACTGGGACTGAAGATGCTCACAATCTGTCCTGAATGCTATTTTTAGCCCACATCAAAAATTCCCAATGACATCACTTTGCTGATGTCTCACAAGGGGGCAGTATGAACACAGAACACAAGGAGCTATTTTCACTGCGGCTTTATGCTACGACTCCTGCAAAATATCCACACCTAAATGAACAGATCACTATAAAAAAATAAATTAAAAAAAAGACACTGGAGGAAAATTTCTAGGACAAGAAAAATAGCACTGCTGCTTCAACAGAGGATTGAGCTGCAATTCCAGCTAAAAATAAATAAGCGACATCTACTGTGTATGAGAGGTGTCCTTAGACAGGGGGCGATGTTTGTCCACTTACCCTCAGTAGCAAACTGCTCCAGGTGCTTTAATGTGATCTCTTTGTACCTGGAGCTGTCTGCCAGACGGTCATAGATCACCGTGTCCTGAGGGGAAACAAATGTTTGTCAGATTCTGACACTCACAGAGGAAAGTCAGTAAGTCCCTGGACTTCCACTGCTTTGCACTTGGGTATCTCAAGATTGATCAATCCTTTATGAGGCGTACACAGAGTTTCCATTAGGATACAAATGACCCGCTGGTGTTTAGTCTGCCTTTTCAGACTTAAATAATGTGTTTGAATAACATTAAAACAGAACAAGATCATTAGGACTATAAAAAGAAGACAGAAGCATACAGCTATGTCCATCTCTTTGTGCAGAAAAGATCAAACATAAGTTAGGAGCATTTGGTAAATGCACCAACAAGCCTGATCTACTCTCAACATTGACTTTTGTTATGATTAAAAATAATGATGGTTTTAGTGGCTGAGCATTTACACGTAACACATAATGCTTCAGGATCTGATGTATTCCAGAGACGCACACGTGTGAGATGTCGTGGTCTTCATGTTTCCGTTCATTGAAACGATTTTTCTGACAAGTGCAAAAGACAATGAGGGAAGAAGAGCATTCAACACTTGTGTGTGTGGCAGTGATGGTGATGGGCTGTCACACGTTGCCATGGAGAGAGACAGACACTCACAGCTCCTTTGCAGTACAGGCGGATCTTTCCAGATGGGGTGCGCATGATGACAGACATCCTCTTTCTAGTGCTAGGTGACAAAAAGCCAACAGAGGGAGTGCAGACGAGGGAAAAGGTGGAATAAGGTGAGAAAGCCAAGTCATCGGACCGTTTCAGGTCTTAAAATTGTAAATCAAAAAAGCTTCAAATCAAAAAGAACTATTTAGTAAAAAAAATATACAGGTATTATAAACCAGACAATCTATTTTGTATTTGATTAACATTAAACACTGTTATAAAAAAATTACCTTGTAAACTCCAGCACGTGAAGCAGTTCATACTTTTCCTCTTTTCCAAGCTAAAAGAAAAGAGACATTCAAATTAATTTCTCCAAAAAGAACACATCTCCACCTGAGTCCTCCGAGACATCTTTGACTGCGTAGCAAAGCCTAACCTTGCCTTCTTTCTCCAATCAGCCATAATTGCAACTTAAATGTGTTTATCAGTTGCCTCCACTGAGAAGATGGAGGGAGAATAACAAGGTAAAATCTAATTAACTTATTTAATTGCAGAGACTGCTAGGTACCAGACAGAGCGATTAAGTTGACGCTGAGAGATTTAGAGGGTCTAATAAAGATTAAGAAATAGGACAAGAGTATCAGAGAGAAGATGTTCTGGCCTGAGATTAAAAATGAATAAATTGTCCTAGCCTTTCTGCTTCGGGGTGTTTAGGCGCTGTCAACAGGTTTGTCAATTAAGTTAACAACAGGATGAGTGACCTCAAGCCACTTGGAGGAAAAACTGCCTCAGCTTAGGAGATAATCAAAACAATTTTGCCCTTTATTCCTGTTATCCCAAAAAGCCAAGCATTAAAACTACAAAAAAAAAAAAAAAAAAAAAAAATTAAAACTACAAAGAGCACACTTATAAAGAATGTTGTCAAATAAAAAGGTTTATATGTCATTTAAGTTTGTTATATATATTTGATCAGAAAAAGACTCATCTGTTTACATTTGTTCCAACCTGGAACCTTTTTTATTTTAGTTTTTTGTTGCTTTTTTTAAACTGTCATCAAATGTCCTGACTTACCATTTCTACAATGACACTGTCTGGAGTTCGGCCAGAAAACACAAAGCCCAGGTTGCGGGCTGCTCTCACCAGAGCTCCTTCATCTTAAAGACAAAGAAAAACATTGAAAGTGTAATAGATGAATACACCTATGCAATCACACAGTGAGTAAATGTGGAATTTTTAGTTAGACAGTTGAAAGTTTGGATAAAAGTTGCAGTGTCTGTTTTCTCTTTCCCTCCACTCCTCACCCCACTGGTTGAGGTAGATGGCCGTCCTCCTTGAGCCGGGTCCTGTCGGAGGTTTTTCCTTCCTGTTAAAAGGGAGTTTTTTTCCTCTCCACTGTCATCTCTTGCTTGCACAGGATGGGAATGCAATCAGTTGCTTTACTTTAACGAGGCTATTTAAAATGAAGTGGCTTAAAATTATGTGTCTGTAAAGTGCCCTTTGTTGTGAAGATGTGCTATACAAATAAATTCAATTCAGTTCAGCTTCAACTGATTTGAATTGATCGTTTGTACATAAATGTACTTATTCCAACACATTTTCGATAAGAATAATAAGAACAGAAGTTGAATACAGTGGATAATTTAACCAGAGCAATGCAGCTTGAATCAAGATCCTGAAGGGCCTCTCCTTTCTGCCATTCCCCGCATTGCTTCAAATCCCAAAACACCATGAGATCACATTTGTTGTGAGCACTCAGGCAAAAAAAAAAAAAAGAAAAAAGTTGTCTCTATCTTTCAACAGTAGCACACATGAATTGTTTCTTCACTGAACTGATAGGTGTGCTTTACCAACATTATTCATACAGTCAAAAATATCAGAGAACAATTACACCTATTCTTCACATCCAATCAGCTGTGTTTTTGTTGTTGTTGTTGTTGTTGTTTATTTATTAGAGCTACTTATTTATTTTTATTTGGATTACAGCTGAGTAACTTCGGGCACTCATGAGGAGGGCTGTGTGATTTAAGAAATTGTACATTTTACTGACAGAGAATCAAGCGCTGTGTACAACCTGTCAGCTATATGTGAATATATTATATACTTACTTTTTTTTTTCATGGAGAGTTAAAATTATTGACAGCTGTATCTGTGTATCTGTGACTGTGACGGACCAAGAGATCAGAGTGGGATTCAAGAAATCGGAGGGATATAAACCATGTAATCATAAGATTGCATCTTATAATAAAATTCCTGGCTCATGTTCCTGTGGTTATATTAATGTCCATATGACACACTGATGCCTGGGGGGTGTAGAGATGTGGTTCATTTGTTCAGGCACAGCAGTCATTAGGTATAATAATAAATACTACAATAAATAGAAGTTTCTTGCACAAAACATCTAGTAATTTACTGTATATAATCACAGACCTGCAGTTTTGGTCCTGCATTTTTTTCCCTTTTAATCTCGACTCTTTTGTCACCAAAGTTGCCAGACACCATGCTTTTTATTTGTTTCCAACTACAATTTGTTTTAGTTTTGCTTTTTTTTCCCCCCAACTAACCGGAATGCTGTAAATGTGTGTTGGATAGAGTAACAAGCTGATAAAGTCTTCTGATAAATGCAGGGGAAGGAATTAACTTGCTGCTCATATGTCTTTACTTTTCAAGTCAGACCATGAGGAGTTCAGCTGTACTGAATTTTGTATAATTCAAATAAAGAATCTCTTATCTACTGCAGAAGACAACATCATGGTCACTGCTGAATCTCCAACACAGGTTTTGAATTAGCAGTGTGCGCGGACAATATTAGGACAAACAGCAATAAAACTTTGTGTTTTAATACATATATGCACTTAAAACAAAGAACTTTAGATAATGTTAATGTGACTGACAGCTACAACCCAAGCTATCTAGTCTTAAAAAAAAAACCTTATCACATATGTGATGAGTGATGAGTAGTAGTAGTTAGTATTCCTAAATCGTCATGTATGATGACGCATCACATGCTGGAGTAACAGCAGAGCAACCTACATTTCCAGAAGCTGTATTCCACTATAAAGGCGTGATACCTGGAGATGCAGCTTGATAGGTGATTTTCTCCTCCGTGCGCTCAGGGACTGCAGTGTGACAGATGGCCATCATGGTCATGAACTCCAGGATAACAGCAGCTGTAGGCTACAGAAAGTGGAAAGGGCACTTTGACGTTTAATGTTGTTTAATAAAACATGTAACTGTAGCAGAACATCTAGAAAGACCTTGATAATATTGTAGAACAGAAGGAAACAAGAGCAGAGAAAGCACCGTTTGTACATGTATCCTAACTATATTTTTCATCTCTTACCAAAAATCAGCCTGAGGTTTGTCAGCATCACGAAGTAGCCTGCATGACCGATGGCATCAAGCCAATAGGGTCTCATATAACTTTGCCACTAGATTCAAGACTCAAACTACTGACACATATTTACTCATCCTCAGTTAATGGTGGAAAAAAAGCCCCAACGCACAAACTGAGGGCATTTCACATTCATGACAGGAACAGTATGACTAACTTGCCGTGGGGTAGGTTCAGACAGGCATCTGCTGAGGCTCCTGTCTGAGAATAAAGGACCACCAGTTTGGAGTCAGTAACTACAGCTGAGGCAGAGATATAAGCAGCCTCCAGGGACAAATAAGCTTTGAATAATCCAGCAGTAGGACCTTTAGTAGCTGGCTTGCAAACATTTGTCGGCGATGAGCAACCAATTATGAATAAAGCTCACAAACCTGTTGGAACACAGAAAATATACAGTAGACTGAAAGAACTGAATGATCCCACCTGGGTTGTAGTAAACAATGAAGTGAATATGATCACATTAGAAAAAGATGGCTTCAAAATGCTTGTTTCATGCCTCAAACAAATTTCATAAGGTGCATAAAATCTATTTTTTCTTCGGGGTGGTAAAACTATGATGAGTCAAACAAAGGAGAAAATATACGATAGGGGCAAAAAGGGAAAATAAAAGGGTTACATATAAATGAAAATACACAGATTCCCATAAAGTCCAGACGTCTGAGAGTTCTCCCTGTGTCCTAACAGTACATCTGGTTTGGCCTTATAGGTACCCTCTGAAGGACATGTTAGCATGTATATATATGTGTGTGTGAGAGAATGTGCATGTGCAAACAAGGAAATGGGAAGAAACAGCCAAGCCACGAACTAAATCTGATGTAAAATACAAACCAGCCCAAATTTCTACAGCATCTTTTAACCTTCTGTAGGTTCTGCCAAGCCCACCTGTCACTCAAATATTCACCAAACACACACAAGTCTTGATGCCAAAATGTTTTTTTCTCCACAGTCACACAACAATATCTCTGAGGGCAGTATGGGGTTCCTGTGTCTTGCCTTCATACTTCAACATATGAAGGGACTTAATACATCCACCCTGAAGACAACCGCTGTAAATACTGAGCCGGGGCTCTTGTCTGGAATATTTCTTCAGCTTTAAAATTGCTGATAGATTGTTTTTGTTTTGTTTGTTTGTTTTTATCCTTTGACAAAGTCTTGTGCTAGCTGTATTCCTCTGGTTTCTCTTGTGCTAAGCAAAAAACAAACAGCCACGAACACAAGTTCAGCAAGTATGCAAATGCATTTCCAAAGTGTCAAAGAATTCCATAAAGGTTAGGCTTATGTTGCTGAGGGTCTTGACAAGAATGAAAGCACAAATGCCAGTGCGCGATATATCCTGGACAGTGGTAAACTGAGCGGAGAGTCAAGGTCCACTGAACTTTACTCCGATGGCACAATTAGATGTGACAGCTAATACCATGTTGCATGTGCTCCAAGCTATCACCCCCACTGACTCCTGGGTAACTTGTGTCATAGCAGCAGTGACAGACACTCATCACTTCAGACAGGGCCAGTGTGGAAAAAGTTGATGGGTCAGGAGAATATGAAGCGTAGGGTCTTAGCATGGCAATGAGTAAACAAACACCCACAAAGGCTGGTGCAGCTCTGCAGGCAGAGAACATATCCCTGAAACAAGAAAAGCTCCAGAGGGGATGTTTATTTCTGTCTGGGATGTTAAATCTCCTCCTCCTGTCAGCTTTTCCCTTCAACACTGTATCAACATTATTTATACAAGCAGCCTAAAGCCACGTAAAACTGTTAATTGTAAGCTTTAATTTGTTTAAGTAAGAAGCCTCCTCATGGCGGCCTCTAAGTATTTGTAATGTGAACATCACATCAGGTGTTAGGTTCACGACTTCATTTAGCACCTACAGCAGAACCCTGTCAGTGCCACTGACATAGTGATGGTGTGTTAAACTTTAGTCTTAGAGGCTAGAAATGGAAATTTATGCTTTTTGCACTTTCAACTTGTTGGGAGAAAAAGCCGTTATTCACAATGATTTGAATGAAAAAAGTTAGTATGGCACACCTGACCGTCAGACAGAAGCCAGTAAGTTTAACTTATGATAAGAAAATGAAGAAGAAGAAACAAACATGGAACACCTTCAGGTAATTTCTTTCATCTTTAGATGAAAAAGAATATACAGCTTTTTACTCATACATACTGTCAGGTAATATTTCTCAAATGTTTGGTATGTAGGATGAGTGACAACTGGTTAAATTGCAGATTACGACCAATAAAAGTCCTTTCTTATTATGAAAACTGCACATTTTATAAGTTCTTTGCAATGAAAAGGATCATAACACTGTGGCTTTGTTTAATTTACCACGTGCCAATGTATCAGAACACAAGTGAACCTCAAAACCCCTTTTCACTCAATTCCTCTTCAGCTCGATATTATTGACAAATATTATTTTGCTTATATTATATGGACCTTGTGTGCAACTGCCAACCATGGCAGGTCCCTTCAAGCTGACTAAACTAATTCACTTTGGTTTAAAACCCCTACAAGAGGAAAGCTAACAATTGCAGTTGGTATGCTACATTTCTGCAAAAGCAAGTTAGTCTAAAAATCCATTTGACATGTTAACAAGACCAGATTATGAATTTTAAATATAAGGGGCATTAGAAAAAAAATCTCTATATAAAAAGCAAACAAACAAAAAATATATATACATAAGTGATACAACATTCAGCCCCATTTTCAATCAAAAGTCAGTAAAGTAGTGCAACTACATCCCAACAGATTAATCATGAGGAAAATCATTACCAAGAAGCAGAGAAGCTGCAGTTTGTAATTAGCAGTGAGTGAGTGGGTATAAATACAGCACTAAAACAGACCTCAGACAAGCTCAATGTGTGGCGAGATGGTGTTGTCATAGCAAAGCAAACGCAACAGCAGGATTACTACTTTCCCAGGGTGGTAATACTGTATTTAATTAATTGTGACATTTTGCCTCCCCCACTCTTCTCTGCAGCTGAGTGACTCAAGAGCCAATCAATCATTCCTTACCCAACTCATGACTACAGATGGTCATTACAGCTCTTCTTAAGACCGATACCAGAAGACAAAGGCCTATGATAGTGTGTATTACACCATGAGATACATTGTTTATTGCCTGATTTCCTGTCATCATATGATTCTATTCATTGTGAATGAGTAGTGGAAGAGGTTTGTCTCAGCCTTGCTAGACTGAGACAACCAGTGTGTTTGCCTGTCTTTGTTAAGAGTTCCATGTAAAATAGCTGTAAATCGCCCCTCATCATTGGTTTAAACAAGCTGACATTAAATGTATTGGTCAGCAATTTTTTCACAATATGACAAAAAAAAAAGCACATCTGTTTCACAGCATGCATTCCATAAAATATGCCCATTTCACCATTCCTGAGAAAGACCATACATGCCAAAGAGGTCTGCTTAAAATGGAGAGAATATGTTATGCAACAACATACAATTAAAATCAAAATCCCGCTTAATTTATCCTAAGCAGCAGCATTCGCTAGAGGCAGGCAATGGGGATCCCTGACATTACTTACGTGATTACTCTGGAGATTTTCCAGTAAGCTTGGGTCATTAAATCCAGCCTCTTCCGATGAGTGTGTACTGTGCCTGGAAATAAGAGATGGGTATGTCAAAACACGATAAGAAACTAGATGACAGAACCTCACAATGCTGGCAGGAAAGTGGACCATGTGCTGTCAGCAGATTAAAAAGCGTTAAGAATGTCAGAAGAAAGCCAAATGAAAGGGCTACCTAACATTTTAACAGCTTATGATGCTTTAAGTAAAATAAGTTTGACAGTGTCTTCGACAGACATTTTTCTTCCCACGTGCCACCCTTTTAGAAAAACTCTACCAGAGTCTGCATAAATTCCCAAATTTACATGTTTAAAAGCAATGCAGTCTGTGCTGCCTGGCAGACTCATCTCAATGTCAAATCAGGCCTTGGCACACATAGTTTTTGTTACAACCTTGAACTGGAACTACAACAGCTGTTGCTTACAATCACTAATCTCCTTTTTTTTTTCATTTAAAAAAAAAAAAAAAAAAAAAAATCAGAAAAAAAAATTCCCCACAATATTCTCTGATAAACTGTATTAACATTGTTTTTATTATTTAGAATACACAGCTGACCACATGAAAAGTGCCAAGTGTGGAAAGATCTCTTGGTTTGAGAAACCTGTGTGGAAAAGTTGAAAAAAGGCACATTCAGTGAGCAGTGTGTGTTACACCTGTGGTCATTATGAAAAAGGTATTCAGATTGCGTAGACATCCGTAGACTCCTGCTTCTCACTTGATGTATTGCCTCAACGTAGGCTGATCTTGAACTGTTAATAACAAAGCCAGTGCTGCGTGTTAGCAGTATTGATTTTTGTTGAATCAAGTATTAACTACAGTGCATGGAGAATGCAAATGTTGGTCCCTTGGGCTTCAGGAAAGTGATTTATATGGTAACAATTTGGGATTGTGCCCGTGCTGGCAGAGGTAGAACCATTCTATAAGAACGCAATGTCCTGACATAGGACATCATTATTTCATTATGCAAAAAAAAGAAATGGTTTATACTCTTTGTATATTATATTCATCTCAATTGTTTCTATGAATGCTAAGCAGTGATGCTCTTCTCCTTAAAATAATTAAGTGGTGCATGAGAAAGAAAGTAGCTAAATCAAATCTGGCTACTGTGGAAGGTGACAAAAAAATGTTAGTGTTTCACAATGGGAAAATACATGATTTCTATAAAACTTGTGATGACAAAAAATGTTTTTTTGGCTTTAAATTTTTGTAAGAGTGGCTTAGGGCAGTGTTTTTGTTTTTTTTTTTCATTTAGCTGGTTGTCCAGCAAGGATCGATCTGTGATTCTTTGATAAATAGAGTCCAATAGATCAGGCAGACAGCAGCTTTGCCAGTGGCATTAGGGTCCGGTAGATATGTTACTGCGGCTGCCATTTGCAACCATAAATCTGTCTAATTCCACAGAATATGCTGCTTAAGTCCGAGAGAGACAACTCGCCAGCGTGCTTGTAATAGTTCCATGTTCTGCACAGAAATCCGACATTTGAGGGAAGGCAATAAAAGGAAAAGGTAGGAGTGCAGTTAAAAAGGAAGACCAGAATCAATACTGTGTCATACACCCACACAGATGTGCAGCAGGTTTGGAGAAAATCAATCGAGTTTTATTAAAATATAATTTTTTGCATTTCTAGTCATCCTTATGTACATCTCCATGTACATAAGGATGAAGATGTTTTAACCAGTTTTAAGCTTTATCTGAAAGGATGAAGTGTTTTGTTTTGTGTGCCCCAACATTTGTAGCACCATTATCATTGTTTCCAACACCCACAGAAAATAGTTTTTCTCCACAGCAGCAGTGTTGTAGCTTGCCTTCTCCATTTTTCTTGATGGAATTTTTGAGGTATGACAGTGGCCGAAAGGGATGGTAGGTTATTGATTATTCTCCGGGACACATAGGTCCTGGTCACTGTGGGAACAAGGGTGCTGGCTGTTTACAGTCAATAAGCAGGGATCAGTTCCAGATCAATTGAATAACACACTGTCCTGTCCTGTTGTAATCAGAATGTTGTAGTTAAATTAGCAAGCAAAGGCTTGCTCAAAAAATATACCAAGTAAAATACACTTATTTAACTCCAACCTAAAACCATAAAAGATCCAACTGAGCAATATCAGTGTTGAACATGAAGAAAAATGCTTTCAAATAAACTGACACCATATTTTTAATGAGCAACGTTCAACAATTTGGTGCAAGTATAGAAAACAGGCTCCTATTCCTCATGCAAAATGGATCAGACACACCCATGCTGCAAAACTTAACAGAGGCAGACGGATCTGAGATGCAGGACGGTGTGGGGCAGTGCGCTTCATGAGTGTAGGAAATAGAAAATATGAGTGGTTAAAGTAGCTACCATCTCCAAAGTTAGTTTGATGTTTACATGAAAATGAGCTGCACAGCTTTAGTCTCCAGACAACATACAGTAAAAGCTACAAGCTTGGTTCAGTACGATCTGCTGATTCACACACACCTTCACAGTCACAATACTAAAATATATAACTCAGTAGTTATTGATTAATTATATCCATAAATATAAAAAAAGACAATTTATTTATCCACATAAACATATACACACACTGATTAAAAAGCCACATGTCAAACATCTCCCAAGATAACAATGAAAACACAAACACACTGAGGTACATTGTTTCAAGTCACGATTTCCACAAGGCAATGAAGTACTAATACGTCACAAAAGCAGAAATAAGGAGCTATCATTTCCAAGCCATCATCTTACCAGTCATCCTCTGCAAAACTACCCTCCTCAGCTTCAGGTACGTGACTGTAGGAGCGAAGGTGGAAACAAAAAAGCATCTTGTTGACAAAATCTTTTAAGACGTTCTAGTAATGTTTATACGCCAGGACTGGAGATAAAATGGAATTGTTTATGAGGAAGTTAAGGAATGCAGGGAGATCACAGCAAGCTCTATGATCTACTATTTCACATAACTATATGCACTTACTGTAACTGCCAGGAGCTACATATACGTAAACCAATACAACATTTAGCTAAGCACTAAGACCGAAAATGGAAATTACATTTATTCCAACATCAGTGTTGTTTGATTTAGTCTAAATCTAAAGAAACTGGAAAAAGTGTCATGGAAATATATGTAAAGTATTGCATTTAATTTTAATTTATATGTGGGTAAACTAAAGATGATGCAGTGTTTTCATTAGTCAAATCTGTAAGTACTGCTAAAACTGACAGAGGAAGACACAGCAGCATCACTAATCACTACAGCATAACTAAAATACTACTTTAAATTCAACTATTTAAATATAAGAAACAACATCATTTTGACATTCATTGTAGCACTCTTTACAATATTATATAAACACTGGCAAGACATCATTAAGAAATTTAATTCTAACTTTTATCATTTTGTGCAAAGCAGTGCTGAGTGCATGTAAAATGGTTGCATGCATGTTAAAAACCATCGAGCTACAAAGATGGTGAAAGTATATTAAAAGAAAAAGAAAGAAAAGCAAATGTGCTCAACTTTTGCCATCTAACTACATCAAAAATAAAATGTGTTTTCACTCTATGGTCCTAACACGCAGCAACCAGAAGGGTTCTGAACATTTCCAACAAAGGTTGGGTTGGAAAGTACTGGACCGGTACTGTTTTACCAAGAAATTGTACAACATTTGTCATCATTGTATTTCTCATTCAGAATTGGACTCCAATCCAGCAGAATTAATTAATGTCTACACCCTTGGGGATGGCTTTATTAATTACAGCAGCACTTAATTTGTGGTGAGGAACACATGAAGGCAGCAGTGTCACAGGGTTTTAGTGAGTGTGTGCGCGCGCTGTGACTGAATTAGAAGTCATGTTGCTTAGTAAGAAATAAATGCATACTTGAATATTCATTTGTATTTAAATATCTATGTCCTATTACTGCACTTAGTCAAATGATTTATGGTTTATGTGTGATATTCTGTTTCTTGATGTAGAGTCTTAATGTTTAAAAGCAAACTCAAACAAGTTAACCCCAGGATTTTAAATCTAAATGTAATATCAGACAGTCAGATAAATTGATCTCTAGTTCCCTGCAGACTTCAAGTAAGCAGAGAGCATCTGGAAACATTTATTATAAGAAAATGAAAAAATAAGTTGTTTTTGAGGTGGATAATGAAGATAGTAGATTTTCTGACCCAGTTAATAGCTTTTTAATCTCCTCTCTTTTGTTATGGATACTCGAATAAAGAAGACAAGCAAACCAAATGAAGGCATAAACAGAACCTGTCCTCCTTTCTCCTGCCATGAAACACTCATCCATATGTATTAGATTCATAGGAGAGAGCCCTCATTTCAGAGAATCAAAGAAATATGTCTACTTAAAAGGACAGTCTGCTGTCTAACGGGGGAGGTGTCAATCCCCGACCGCCAGTGATCTTGACCCATTTAGATTACACTCAAAAAATAAAAATACAAAAAATAAGAAAACATATCTATAAGATTTAAAGTGATCATATAATTAACATTTAAGTAATTGGTTAAAGGATTACTGTTGACCAGGGAACCTCAAAGAGAAGCTGTCAATGTCCATGATGGGTTAACAATCACAGTCCAAAGAAAGCTGAAGCAAGGAGAAATTCTGATAAAATACTGTTGTTTTCCACTTCATGAGCTTCCCTTTTAATACAATCCTAATGGGATTCATCATGTACTGTCACGCCAGCACTTGCTTTGGTTCTCTGAAGACATTTTGTTCTTTCACTTGTTCTGCATCCACTGAGGCTAACTGTCTATGACAAAATTCAAATTAGAGGGGAAAACACTCAGGAAACCTATTAAAATAAAATCTGACAATATTTTTATGTCTATAGAGCTGATAAATAATTACAAGCTTTGACGTGATTTATAACACATATTCATATCAACACTGCTGCTCTTTGGACCACTAACAGAAAAAAAAAACCTAATTCAAGTATTCACAAACATCTCCAATCTCAAAGTGTTGAACAAGCCCCTGAAAAGAGAATAATGTCAAGAGTCTTTGCTTGCAAATGTCTGTCCACGTTTTATTTATAGTTTATGAAGAGAGGAGCATTGATGCAGCTGCTAATGAGAAGGTGAGGGAGGAGAGAGAAACAGCAGATGTAATTTGATGCACACTCTGCATTTAATGAAGGTGATGTGGGAGGCGACGGTAGAGGATCTGAGCAGGAAGGCAGGAAAAGTGAAATGAGAGAGCAAAACAGGACATACCCATAGGCCACACCAGCAATGGTGCACTTCTTAAACTGCATCACATTGCAGGTCAGCGTTCCCGTCTTGTCAGAGAAAATGTATTTCACCTGCATGGTGGAGAAAGAGTTTTAAGACTGCAGAGGTAATTCTAAAAAAGGAGAAACATTTCAAATAAGAATCACTATAAAATCACATTTACTATTAGGTATTTACCTGGCCTAATTCTTCATTCAGATTGGAGGTGCGGGCCATAGCTGGTGTGTTTGTGGGCTCATAAAGCATATCCGTGTCCTGAAACAAATCATACAAGAACAACAAATTAAAACCAAGAAATTGCAAAAATTTTCTAAGTGACAAAGCAAAAAACAAAAAAGCCAACAAGCTGAACCACTTAAGACTATGGGAAGTAAAACCAGCAGGAATGTTGTTGAGAATGACTTGTGTGGGTTCAATTTAAATTTTAAAGCATAAAAAGGGATTCAAAATTACTGAGGGAAGTTAAAATGATTCTTCAGCTGAAATACATGGAAAGGTTTACCTAGTTAATTAGGTAATGCAAAAGGACATTTCAGGTTTTTATTCATGTTTCATATCATATAGATAGAAGATGGAATTGAACTCCACTGTTGTCTGCAAATGTCAGTATGTTGTTTTTTTTCTTCTTTGGCTTTCAGCTTTTTGAAGGCAGGATGTTGAGCTGCAGGACTTAACATTCGAACGTTAACTTAAAAAGTAAAAATTACAGTTTAGAAGTTAAAAACTTCATAATATGAGACTTTAACATCAGAAACACAATTAATTAAACCCTTGAAAAAAAATGTAATTACTGCATCTTTGCATGACAATATACATTGTTTTGGTCTTATTTCCTGCACATTTCTGCAAAATGCAGATTTTTTTCTGCAAAAAAAAAGTCATACTGCAGATGCAGAATTTCAATGCATTTAATGTTTTGTAAAATTTATAAAATGTTAAAATTTTGAAGACTGTTTTGCTAACAAGAAGCTTCACAGATGTCATCATGTAAGATTTGGAGTTTTTGTATGTAAAGTAAGACTGCTTTGTGCCCAAATGTATCTGATAATTCCCAACAACGTACTGCCATATAGTATCATTTGAGTTGCCATGCTGCTAATGACAGTGATGTAAATATAATCCCCAGCCTTTAATAGGTTAAATGAGATGCTTAATAGTTGGTTCATTGTTAAGTTAAATTGTTCATTATGACCTAAACTTACCCAATTGATGAAAAAGGCTTGGATGAATTTGATCACTTCCAGTGTAACCAGGAGACTGATGGGTATCAGGTTGTTGAACAGGATAATAAAGGTCAGGAAGTTGAGGCCAAAGTTAGCAGCCCCACCATCTATCAGGAGAAAAGTTTTGGACAAAGGGAAGTGATACAAAAAGAGACTCATAAGAGGTGGTTGGTCAGTATCAGTTAGTTCAATGAAAGTGCCCAAAGCTATTTCCAGCTAATGACCAACATTATCCCAATCCTGAGGATGTGTCGGGTTAATGTCGTGCATTAGCTGGAATTAACCTTTTCTTCCTCCCAACCTCATCCTTTTATAACTCAACCGATTAGTAATCCAATTTAAAGTCCCAAAGATTCAAACTGGTGAACAGGGACTGAAATATCTCATTAGTGTCACAGCAGCAGCCTTGGCATCCAGCATGATCCAGGCAATGAATTCCACAAAGCACTATGCAAAATGATGCTGGTCCCGCAAAAGCCCCAAACAACTGGTAATGATCAAAATGTAACCCCACTAACACCAAACATGAAAACAGGAGGGATGGGATTTACCTTTCCACAGCTTGCAGGAGTTGCAAATGTTACCTTCCTCAACCCAAGCCTTGAGATTAGCTTTGCAGTTGAGAGGGCGAGCCCTTCCCCATGACAGAGCCATTGTAAAACAAAAAAACTGAATGGCACAAAGGAAATGGCAGAATGGAAACTACTGCTACTACAACACATAGGGAATACATGTGGGGATTTTTCATTTGTTTGTTTTAGAAGTGGGGGGGAAGACAAACATTTCAGATGCTGTCAAGACAAGGGAGGGAGATTCAGTCCATAGCATATTCTCGACCAACAAGAAGCGGAAAAGAGTGGGTGGAGTTTGTCAGTGAAAATGTTTTGCCGGTAATGATGAGCTCTACATCACCTCATTTCAGTCAATCCTAGAAGTCAGCATATTATGATACATACAAATACTGGTATCAGATGAGAGAGCAGCACTTGACTGGACCGGAGTAATTTAATATATATTTAAGCTACAAATCAGGACATGAACAGCTGCTGGTCACAACTACAAATCACGGTAGATGTATTTTCTTTGTCACTGTCACAGAATTTTAGGGTGACTATCATAGGTTCCAAGCACAGGCGATTAAAAAATAAACATTAAATTCCTAATATGTTCATTCATTCATTCATTTTCCTAAATGCTTAATCCAATTCAGGGTCAAGGGTTCCTAATATGTTCAAATCAGTTATTTTGTTTGGTTTCATTTTTCTTAGCGTATCGATGGTTTAGCAGTTTTACGATGCATTAAGATGAATAATTGATAACTTTTAAAAAATCATGCTGAAAGCAGAAGTAGGACAAATATACTTTTTTTTCCCATGCTTTCAAATAAAACAGCAATGTTTTGCTGAGATCATCTGTGATGGTTAAATGACTTCATCTATATACAGATACCATTCATGTGGTGGTGTTGGAAAAATTGTGGAACCTGGTAGAAGTTCACAAAAAAAAAACCCAAATATAAGTCATAAAAATATACTGATAAAGATTATATAATTATTAAACAGGTAAAAATGTCATCGTGCATCTTTTATTTACTGAGAAAAACTATCTAATATTGTATATCTGGTTACATAAAATGGTGCCTTTGCTACATTGTACAACTTCCCTCTGCAGCAATAAGCGCAACTTAATGTTTCTTGCTTCTTGTTTCTTTGCAGTATTATTTCATTCTTGCATATAGAACAGTATCAACTTTGGGATGTTGGTGGGCTTTGGCCCTAAATTTTCACTTTACATCCTTTCACAACATGTTCGTTTTATAAGGGTAGATCTTTGACTTAGCCTTTTTTAAAACATATCACAAGTGTGTCCGGCTCCAGTCGTTGGGGGCCACAATTCTGCAGGTGTTCAAAGTATTCTGGTTCAAACACAACTGGGTAAAAAATTGTGCAGAATTTCACTGGTCATTGGATCCTGTTAATGTGAGTCAGGTGTGTTGAAGCAATGATATACTGAAAACATGCAGGACAGTGGCCCTTAAGGACCAACTTTGGATACCCCCGATTTATTTTCAACTTTCATATAACAAGTGTGATCAGTAAAGGGTCACTGTATTGTAGTATGATCCTCCAGACAAATGTCTTCACACTATTCCTACTGTTTCCTGTTCAAGTCACTGGTATGATTTCCAATTTGCCCTTCCATTACACCACCATCACCATGCTTAAAAGACAGGATAACATTTGGTCTTTTGCCTGTCCAGGTGATCTTTAATAAAACGGCAAATGATCACCTTGGTAAAGTACATTAGAATTCACTGAACACAACTGACTTACGTATCCCCAAATAAAGCCCTAATTCTTGAGGTTTACATGGTTTGGCCACTCATAGATATGTACTACTAAAGGATTTTCCTCAAAAAATGATTAAAAAACAATATTTTGCCCAATTGATGTTCTCCTTAGAAATGTTTAGGACTTGTGTTAATATCAGATGACATTTTAGATTATTTATGAAGGAATTAAAAAATAATGTACCAAAAGGTTCCCCAACATTTCAGGCACCACTACAACAATACTAACTAGCAAAGTTAGTATTGTTTTGTTAACAGAGCCTGTGTTAGCTGTATAGTACATAGCAACCAGTCAGCACCTAACAACACGTCAAAGCCAAATTTGTTATCCAACCAGCACATAAGGACTTCTCCGGTATGTGAGCATGTGACATCAGTGCTGGGCTGAACACTTCTGCCTGCATTTATGGTACAAATGCTAAAGAGTGGTTCAAGTGTGAAACTTCAAGTAAAATGAATGGTGTGAGTAAAGTGAATGTTTAAAACATGACAACATGTCCACCTCTCTTTTATCACAGATTGGATAATATGCACTGAACAGAGCCTCAACAACTCCTTATGGAAGTAAAGTAATTTCAAAGATGGATGCTTGCTTTATTACTTACAGTTCCCTCATCTGTTTGTTAGATGATCTTTTAGGGGAAAGTTTTAATCCCACTGAAGACAGTATTGAAACTTTAGGAAACCAATAGAAGCCAAAACAACATTTCATCAAAAAAGGACGATGTAAGTTGTAATGCAAGCTTAAGTTGACCAGGGCACAACCTGTCCTACACAGGCCTTTCAGGGAACAGAGTAATGGCCAAAGTATCACGATAATCACTTTGCATACCAGGTTCAGAACTTCATCCCATAAAAATGTGTGCCACAAATTAAGTAGGTAGTATCTTAAATGGTATTTAAGTCTGGAACAGTAACTTTAAGAGAGATATTTGACATTGATGATTTGAGAATCAGAGTAAATTCTAAGCAGCTTTTCAACCCTCTCTCTGTCTGTCCTTAAAAAAAAAAACAAAAAAAAAACACACACACACACACAAGAGAGGGGGGTAGAGGCATTCAGAAAATGTCAGCTTTCGCCCCTTGGGTTTAAACATGTTATGCACGCTGTGCTCAAACCATAAACACAACATTGAAGCTTTCTGCCATGCAAAGCTTCCGGAGTTCAACCTTGTTTTGTTTGCTTTGCTTCATTTTTTTTTTTTAAACTCAACAATTGATATCTTGTGAAAAATAAGAAGGAAAGAAATGATGGTCTGAAGCTTGGAAACTGCAAAGTGTTTAACGTGGCAGAAAAGAATGGAGGAAAAGTGAAACACTGTGTGCATCAGCCACTGAAACTAGACGAAGGTATAAGAGAGCTGGAGGGGAAAAACCTATTGTTGGATCCCTGGTATGTGCTTGTCCATGGCATGGGCCCATACAAAGTAGGGCAACCATATAGGGGACGAGGGTAGGGGGCTTCATTTGCTTAGCAAAGGCAGAGCTTCAGTAAGGGGTTAATAAGGAAGGGTCATTCACGGATGGCCAAGGCTTTTAAATGGTTGTTACCTGGAGCTGTTAAAAAACGACAACAAAGAAAACAACAAAATCAAACAGAACATTAGAAAAGAACAAAAAAGTACAGCAGCGCAGTGATATTCAACCATTTCTTTTTCAATGAGATTCATTCACAACACATTTATGCATGTCACTGCTGTGATTTCACAGTTAACAGGGGGTTCACTTATTCCCACATTGCCACATATTTCACTTGTGATACGAAACATAATTTAACTAAGGCAACATAAAACGAAACAACACATACCAGCATTTAAAAACTTAAAAAGACAAAGAAATAAGCTGATATGAACAAGTGAGATAAAATATGTGGAATATGTTAAGGAGGGAGGGCTGGTGGGACTCTTACAGTTGAGATCCATGTACCAGGCGTCATTGCCGTACTGGTACTTCCAGATGGTTTGGCCAACGGAGCAGACAAGAGAGATGGCCAGCAGGCAGCCAAACAGCACAAGGATCTGAAAGTTGGTAATGCGCTCCACGTTGGACAGCTTCAGAGGAGGCCGTGTGGAATTCTGCCAAGTAACAGTTACAGTAAAAACAATAAAAAGGGGAAGTTCAACAAATAGCTGTGGTGCATTTCTGTAATGTAGAAAGAGCGTTCAATTTATCTAAACCATTGTTGAAAGACACTGAAAATGAGTATTTCACCATGAGCTTAGCAGATTTAGGTCTTAACTAGCATATTTAATAAAAATTTAAAAAAAACAAAAAAAAACACCTAAACTAAAAGAAAGTAACATAAAATAAAAAAATCTCTCATTGTATGAATTCATCAGATTGTCTAAATATAGTTTTACCTGCATGAGCTTTGTATCATGTCCTGTGTAGACTACAACTCCATGGACCCACTGTGTATTCCTTAACTGGGCTCCTCTCAGTAAGATCTGGTCAGGACCCAGAGGTACTGTGCTGTTGTGAGAAACATCACTGCCGTTATTGTGTGAACATTATTTCCTTCTATTTGCAAGGATCTGCTCAGAGCAAGCTTAAAGGGGCAATAAGCAAAAATGTGTTATTTTTGGAATGAAGGAGTGAAAAAATCTTTATGTGAAGAACTACTGGTGTGATTTCATCTACATTACAGCACTATATCACACACCACCTCCGTTGATCTCCAGCCCTATAATAACAAGCTAGTCTAGTTGCATGTTCATGTACATTCAAGTGAATCGCACCCTGCTCTCTCTTCTCATGACCCTCGGCTGGAAAAAGTTGCATGGAAATATATGTAAAGTATTGCATTTAAGTGAACGCTGGCACTTATGTGTTTTTAAAGCAAAATGGACAAGAACAGAACAAAATGTTCACCTGAAGATAACCAGAATCCAGCATTAATTAAAAGCCACTATGGTCATTGGCAAACAAGTTATTATATAAAGAACGAGACAAAACCAGATTAAAATTAGTATTGTATTTCTAAAGTAGAACACTGATAAATGAGCTAGTTTAACTCAAAGCTAGCTCTTCTTCTACTGTAGGTAAAAAAAGTTATAGATTATAAATGACTTTGCCATGTTCCACAAAGTGGCCATATGTGTAAGTGGATGAATGAGAGCCATTCATTTGTTTCAGGTGTGTTAAAGAAGGGTTGCATCTAAAAAGTTGGAGGATAGTATCTCCTGAGGACATCTGTTCTACACACAATCGTCAACGCCAACCCATGCAGTTAAACCATCTCGTTATATATATATATTTATTATATATATATATATATATATATATATATATATATATTTATTATATATATATATATATATATTTATTATATATATATATATATATATTTATTATATATATATATATATATATATTTATATATATATATATATATTTATATATATATATATATATTTATATATATATATATATTTATTATATATATATATATATATATATTATATATATATATATATATATATATATATATATATATATATATATATATATATATATATATATATATATATATATATATATATATATATATATATATATATATATATAAAAATATAAATTATTTGCCAGTGCCACCAACATCAGGGCTCCCATTATCCTGTCAGGTCTTACTATGAACAAGACAACTAAATCTAAATTCAAAATTAAGAAAATCATGTTAATATTCCTAAAAATACATAAAAGACATTATCTTTATTTCTAATCAAGTTTTTCTAAAAAGTCTAAATCCTTATTATAAATGAAAAAGGTAATTCATCAAAATAAATAAATAAAATTAAATAAAATTAAATTAAATTTTTAAAAAATGTGAGCAGTCGCAGACCTCTAGAAGGAGACGTACTGCTTTGTATGTAACACCTCTAAACAAACAACTGTATTATTAAATATTACCGTAGCATCTTTTCATTTATCCAACAAAAAGATAAAACCCACTAAAATCTCAGTGTTTTATTTCATTAGGAGAGCATGACTGTCAAAGAATCAGATGTACAGCTTAGCAACTGAGCCTACCTGTGCCCATCCAAACGGATGTTCCCAACAAACTCATACAAATGTCGGTTTGGGCTTTCACACTCCATCCGCCCAGAGAGACGCACCAGGTTGTCAATGTCCTTTATTTCAGCAGTCACTTGTAGACCCTGTCGTTGTGATTGCAACAACAGTAAATATGTTACTTTTAATTCATCACAGTATGGTCAGTAACTGTTGAATACAAAGGCTGAAACAAGAAAAAAAAAAGATAATCACCTGTCTGATTTTAAGGTTTGTTTCTCCATCCAAATTAGATGTTTCTATGTAGCACATACCCTGTGGTTCGCTGTAGTTGAGGGAGAGGATATAGACACTAGGAGTAGAGTCATGATACTTACAAAGTGCTTTGTCAGTACTGTATATTAAACCTCAACTGCTCATTGTTTTATATGATTATTTTATATTTGGTTGTAAAGCATAAAATACCTAAAATGTAATTTCCCAATTTATTCCCCATTTATAATTAAATACTAAATTGAATTATTTTAAACTGTGTCAGAAAAAAGGGGCGACAAAAATACAAGGAAAAAACCTAGAGCACTGCAAACAAAGATTCTGCATGCCAGCAAAAATTGCCATCAAAATTTTACTGACATTGTCTATTAGATGTCCAAGTAGACATCAAATGGACAGACAGAAGTTCTTTGTTTGGTGCTTCTGCATCCCCTGAGTTTAACTGTCTTTCACATCATGTTAAAAGATACTGTAAAGAGACAGAGAGTGAAAAAAGAGAGGACACATCAGAGTTGGGTGAGCAGGCTTACCAAGCACAACAAACAAAGCAAATGGACCTCGGACAGACTTACGATGCAGGGACACAGAATGCATGTGGTGGCTAAAAGGGGAGACGGGTTGCTGGTTAGCTACTCTTCTGAGTCATCTATTCACACCAAAGACACTGAAACGCAGTGAGGGGTTTGGGATGCTGCTGTAGGTTCCTGAATACGTTTTAATTCATTAAAATGAGCATAAGTCTCCTCTTGTGATGGCCGGGAAAAAAAAACTGCATAGTTCATTAAAACATACTGCTTCAATACTGTTTGTAAATGACTTGGCTTTATGTCAGCTCATTCAAATAGCAGCAATAAGTTGTGGGAGAAAGTAATAATAGAAATACAAGATGATTTCCACTTATTCATCTTGGAAAGTGTTGGCATGCAAACTCAACTCAAATGAAACCATTGCATTCAGGATGCCATACAAGCCATGCAAAGGCACAAATATGGAAAATTCACACCCAAAAGACAGCATGTATTAGTTAAAGCATGTGCTCCTGACTGGTAACGCTCCATGTCTTTATTCATTGTAAGCAGTGTAAAGGTGTCAGCTAAGCTTTAAAACTACTAGAGAAATAAAAAGCCAATAACATGGCTGCCAAACTACAATTTAGAGGACATGTAAAAAGATGTCAAATTGTTCTGTCTTTACTAACTTTACTGACATTTGGTCTTCATCAAAGAAAAAAAACTAAATTAAATAGAAACATGAAAAGAATAAAGATGACACTCCCCTTTATTCCTCATGAGACCTAAAACGTCTCATCCCAGTTGGTACACACAGCCCTCATCTCTCCCACCGCTGTTTTGCTGGTGATGTTGCTGGTTTCCTGACCTGGACGACAGTATGACGAGGTCAGCCGGGAGGTGATCCCCATTTGCAGCTCTGACTACTTCCCCAACAGCCACCTGATATTACCAACCACGCACCAGCAGGGGGCGAGACAGAGGAGGTGTGGCAGTTGTTTGGACAGGAGGCAAGAGAGGAGAGGAGAGGATGAAAGGGGGAAGGAGGAGGAATGGAGAGGATAAAAAACAAAACAAAACACAAATAGACAAACAAAGAACATATAAGGGGAGAAAGACAACTGGTTCAGTTTTGGGGAGATGTGAAGAGCACAATGATCAGTCCTGCATGGTTGGTCATCTGTTCTCCTTTTCACTTTCCATTTAGAAATTATCACAAAATAAACTGTTGTTTAGCTTTAGATGATGAAGAAAAGGAAAAGTTTGTGCTTTGTTTGTTGGTACACTGATTAGATGACCCAGTCTATATTTCTAGTAACCATAATACTGATCCATTTTAGATCCAAATGGTTTTTGAAAAGGCGAAGGAGATAAACAGGTTCATGATGACATGACTGGTTAAGTCTAATCCAAAAATCAAATCACAACAACCTACCTAAGGAAATGATGGTTGCCACATCAGACAAGCGTAACTTCATGTCATATGCAAAATATTTCACACCAAATTAATAGCATGATTTTTTTTTAAAAAAACAAAAAACAGTGTTTAATCAATTTTGGAGATTTTGGCTTGATGTGTTTATGAACCATCACTTCGTTAGGAGAAGCTGGGAGAGCAAGGAGACAAGAAGAAAGGAGGGGAAAGATTCCCACAGCCTGGCAGCAGGGTGGTCTCCTGTACCTGGATGATAAAATGACAGCATCCGCAGGAACGAAATCACTGCCATTTATTCTAAAAATATCGCCCACTTCAACCTGTGAAAATAAACTGGTTACCCACAAAACTACACAGAAAATGCACAATCAATATCAATAAATAAAGAAGAAAATAATAGCTGTAAAAAAAAAAGAGAAAGGTGAGCTTTAAAGCACAGAAACATAAGACTGATGAGTAGACAATGATGAAACATGCGGAGTCTTCTTTCCATTAATGATGAACTCGGCAGATTTTCTATCAGACAGTGATATACATAAAAAAACAAAGAAAGAAATTAAATCACACTCTTGTGTTACGTTCGCATGTCACACAAACTTTAGCAACATGAACATAAAATCTATTCTAAACCAAGCAAAACAACAAATTAATGATATAAAACTACAAGTTTCTTTTTCCTTTCTTTTAAGCTGCCCTGAAAAAGTAACATAACTAGAAGACCAAGTAAAAATTTGGGACAGAAGAAGCTTCTACAATATGCATGGAGAAGAGGCAAAAAATCCTCAATTATTTAAAGTTGGGCTTTATAAAGACTCTTCCATGCGTATACTGACATGAGAGTTCCTTCAAGTAATTTCCTTTTTGCTGTGATGAATTCATTAGAAGGATCATAAACAGGAACAGTTCATTATGATTTTAAGTGTAGCTGCAACCATTGCAAATATGTATATTAACTTTTATTCCACAAAAAAACATTTCTAAATTCTGAAAATTGACAGAGAACAAAGAACAAATCCAATTTTCTTTTCTTTCTTTTTTTTCTCTCTTTAAAAAAGGAAATTTTTCTGTGTGCATCATGTCTCTAAGAACAAATGACAAAGGTCCAGCTTACATTGCCTTGTTAAATGCAGAGTGTATCCTCGAACAGAGAGAGCACTGTCACCATTTTGGTCCAGATGTAGCTCATTTATGCAGTGCCTGGTGTTGTGTCTGCACACATTCTGCTTTTAGCTGAGCTGCTGCAGCCATCAAGCTTTACTGTGAGCAATGAGCAGAAGCTACTCTTTGTCCTCCAGCCTCTACTTCTAAATATCATCCACATGGCAACACTGGATTAATTAGCTTAGGCTGCACACTAGCATGAAGGTGTGTGTGAGAGGGATTTCTGCTAACAACAACAGTGCAATCTCTAGTCAAAGTCACGCTTTAGATGAAGAAAATGAGAACTAGGGACAATATGGGTACCTACTTTCTCCCAGTGCACAATCTCCCAGGCACCATTTCTCAGCACTGTAAAGAGAAACATGAGTGAAAGTAACAGGAAACAGGGAAAAAGAAATCATAACAACAGAAGACAAAGCATAAACACAACTTATTTTAGATAGCAAAGGGCCGGTATAATTATTAATATATTACAGCCCCATTAGAAAGAATACAGCAGTTTTTCATGGAGTCACTAAACAGTACATTTTCTAGTAAACATGCCCATTCTTGGGTTATACTTCAGGAAAAAAAATATTTTAAATACCTTGACATTCCTTTTTGTTGACAACACTGTCTGCGTTGTGACGTTTCTGTCAGGGAAGAAAATATTATTAGGCTAAAATACATGTTTTTAATGTATTTTTTTTGCTGAAATAGAGATGTTTATCTGTTATACAAACACTTAATCTTTCTTGTTTTAATTCAAGAAAGGTAAAGTGCACATAGAAGAAAATTCTCCATGAGGAGTAATATCCTGTCTGTGAGAACATACTACAAAAATGACTAAAACTATATGGCCTTCGAAGGCATTGCCTTGCTGAATTTATAAATGCAACAAAGAAAGGTGATGATGCGCAGACTAGCATGCTACTCTGACAGTTGCAGAGAGATGGACCTATTCAAGTCTACAGTTACAAGCTCAGGAAAGATCAGACTTTCACTGACTGGAGAGTGGGATACTAAACACCACACCACATAAATTTCTGCAATAAATTTTGTATTTTATGCAAAGCAGCGCTGTATTGGTACAATCACAGCAGCACGTTTTTACATGTGCAGTCCCAACAACGGTCTCAAATCTTGGTAAATCTGCTTAATTCTGGCCAGTTATCATGTGACAGATGGACCAAATTGTGATCTAAAAACTGTCATGTGCCATCCGAAGAGCTACAGTTCACCTCCAGTGAACAGGTTGATATATATAATAAATAAAGATGATTTCATGCTTCTCTCCATTTTATTTGATGATAACCTGATTAAGTATTTCACTGCAGATACACTACAAATTTGGATTTCAGGCTCTAAATTACAATGAAAAAGCACAATTAGCAGATTAATTTAGGATAAAAACTGATCATGTGTTACTACTGAAGAGCATTTTCCAGTCATACAGCATCTTTCTAAAAACTCCACAAACCACTGTGTGTGAACCGCTCAAATCAACACCATTACATCCCCTCATGTCCTGCTTGTTGGCTTAACAATTAGGCAATCAACTGTGACTTCTGCAGCTGATTCCAAGGGACAGCTTGTCAACTAGCATCATGCTGAGTAATAATGTGTTGCTGCATCCATCTCATTAAAATGATCACTGCGTTTTAAATCTGAGCTCCTGAGAGCAATGTGTGCTGTATTTGATTAGCAAGTAGAGGACATATCCACTCACATTTCTTTTAGAACCTGTTTACTAGAAGAGGAGATCTATTCTAATTTAGTCTAATTCAATTTTAAACTAATCCGGATAATTTGTCCTCACTGCGCATGTTGGGAGATTTAAAAAAGACAGCGTATGAGCGGCACCCTGAGAAAAGAGCAATTCAAGATGAAGAGAGCAGCAACATCAGGATTAGCATCCTTGCAGTGACAAAACATCTTCTCATTTATCCAGCAGCTATCAACTACATCAGATTGCAGCCTGTGGTGTGTAGATTTCTAAAGCAGCAAGATGAAATCATCAAATTCTTGCCTTATTCGCTAATTAATATACATTTAATTTAATGATGAAACATTTCTTTTTTTGTAATATTTTGGGGCTGTAGTAGTAGTTTATTTGACAATAGATTCATATAAAGTGTGTGTATGTGTGTGTGTGTGCTTATAGGGGTTATACGCAGCACCTGACCCAGGCTGGAATTAAACCAGTAGTACTGCAGCAAGGACTCAACGTTAGAAGACGGTGATTACTTTGCCAGGTGAGTTACATTGCGGCCCCATTGTTTCCATTTCTTGTAAAAACCATTGCTTACTTCCCAGTCATCTGTTCTTCTTTTCCATGCTCAAGTTATATCAAACTTGATTTAATATCCTTGTAACTTGCTGTCTCATGAATATGCTTGGTGGCGTTGCATGCCCTCAAGCACTCTCTAGCTATTTTATGCCCAGTTTAGCATCTTACTGGTAAACTTATAAACTTTTACAAAGCTATCTATCAAGCCCTGCACATGGGTTGTCAGTTAATTTTAATAATCAGGACTAATGGTACAGACCTTCCTCTCTCCTGAGAAGTATAGGAATAGGAGAGCTGTATTTATATGAATAACTGTGCAAATTTTGCTGCTTTTCTGTCCTTTGAACATTGGCTATGCCCACCTCCAACACTTCTGTCCCAGTGGACTTGAGAAAAAGGAGATGCACTGTTTTTAGATGATACGTGTAATCACAGTGCAGCACAAGGCAAGTGGCACACAGAGGTTATGCGCAAGTACTGCAGCATAAGGCCTCTGTAGACTTGAGACATACAGGGGAAAAATAAAAGCAGTTCAAGACTAAAGCGGTATCTGCAATGCTACGGTCTTTGGTCTTTCAACCACTTTCTTTTCAGTTCAACTGTAAGGATATAAAGAAACTGTAATCCCGTCAGGAAGTTAAAACTGAAATACTGTGGAGTTCAATTTCACACTAACTTATTCCCTTCTTTGGCGATATTACAAGCTGAAAGAAGGCTGAGTTACTCCAATGAAATTGCCTGACCGTGCTGCAGAGACAGGCAGAAACAAAGCAAGGCACGTGCTGTACAGTGAACGTCCGTTGTGCATGATTCATGAAGTTAGGGGTCGATGTTACCCTGCCAGGTCAGCTTGTGAGGGACAGCACGGTACAGGGAACAGACATGTGCGCAGGTGACCTTCAGCAATAAAGACGGAGTCATCACCATTCCGTTCCCATGTTTTTCACAACAGGCCAGGAGAAAAAAGTGCTGTGCTGGTCCCTTCAGCACACGATAGAAGCTATAGTATAGAGTAACTGCCCACCGGGATTTGCACAGAAGATCACATTGCAGAGCCACTGCAATACAGTAGAAAGCAACATTCTCTGACTTTGCTAAGAAAGATTCCAAGTCCGACATTTGAACATTTTCAATTAAACTTTAATCCACTTCTCTAAGACACAAGAAACTAAACAAAAAGCCGACAACAAACAACAACAACAACAAAATAGAAAGAAAAGAATACTGATCCATTTTTTTCCCCAAGCATCTGTTCAATATTTCAGATTTGCTTGGGGGCAGACCGTTGCTTTGTTTTGTTAGTACTAACTGCTTTTGTGCATGAGCACTCAGTATGTAGGTTAATTGACTGAATGAGTACTCGGGTGCAGTGGGCACAGCTGTGACCCCCCTACCACCACCAAAAGTGAATGTGTATGTTTGCATGTCTGCATATGATGCCATGACTTTAAGTGGGGGAGTATACTGCTGAGGCATCACAAAGGGGACAGATACAAAACTTTAATATTATGCTTATTAGTGTATTAGTGGTATAATTATGTCTATATGTATTGTCTGAATTTCTTTAGGAAAAGTAAAGGTGGTGTTAAAAGCAAATGGAAATTTGGTCTTTAAACGTATGTTGACTAGCTTTTGTTGCTGCTGACTGTGTGGTTATTTCAATTATGGTGCTGCTGATTTGCATATATTCATTTCTGCAGTAATGTTTTTGCAAGGTCAGATGGGGGCTTTAAGTTTGTATAAATGGTGTAAATCAACACTTTTGCACATTACATGATCTGGCATAAATTTAAATCTGGAAAACAACATCTTGAAATAATCTACTACACTAAAAAAAGAGACTTAACAGTTTTTTTTTTGTTTGTTTTTAATGCAAGGCATGAACAAAATAACCAACAAACTTGACATGATTCTTGTTGAAACTTACCAGATCTTCTATTATCTCCTTGACAGCAGCCACCACAAGGATAAAGAGCAGCGGCACCAGTGTGGTCCAACGGCCAGTCGGCGACACATCTGGGATTTGCTGAAGACACAATATTGGGCCAAGTTAAGTGAAATCATGGCAGTGTGATCCTTCCATCCATTTTTCCCCTTCTTATCTGAAGTCTGCTTAAGGAGGAAATCCCAGACATCCCTTTCCTCAGCCACATTCACCAGCTCATCCCGAGGGATCCCAAAACATTCCTAGGCCAGCTGAGAGATGAACAGAACAGCCCATCAGGGAGGCATCCAGGAGGCATACTGACTAGACGCCTAAGCCATCTCATCTGGCTCCTTTAGATGTAGAGGACCAGCAGCTCTCTTCTGAGCCCTCCTGGATGACAAAGCTTCTCAGCCTTTCCCTAAAGGAGAACCTGGCCACTCTGCAGAGGAAACTCATATCAGCTACTTGTATTTGGGATCTTGGCCTTTTGGTCTCTACCTACAGCTCATGACCACAGGTTAGGGTATGAATGTAGATCAACCGGTAAATCAAGAGCTTCGCCTTTTGCTCAGCTCCTTTTTCACCATGACAGACCAACGAAGATTCAGTATTACTGCAGACACTGCCATGATTTGCCTGTCCAGCTCGTGCTCCATTTTTACACTCGTGAACAAGACTCAGAAATACATGAATTCCCCAACTTGGGACACGACCCCATTCCTAACCAGGAGAGAGCAATCCACTCTTTTCCGACCAGGACCAATGACAGAAATCCAAGAGACCAAAGATTTGGCAGCTAACACAAACTGCTGATCAACTTCAGCACTTTCTGATGTGAGCCTATAATACATGCATTTGCATATTTTTAATACAATCTACACTAAAAGAATATCCACTTATTTTCAAAATGTGGACATTTTAAAAATCCTGACTATAAGCTTTAAACGTTAAAGAACAGCATAACTGAGCCAAGACCAAAGGACCCAGCTAGTGCTGCAAGGAAATTTGGGTGAGATAGATCTCATGTCTCTCCCATCTATGTAGATGTTTAATTCAAGGTTGCAACATCGACAGGGCAGGTAATGAAGATTCACACTGGCTGCTTTTCAAAGGACACTGGATGAGTCCTTTCCCATCAACGGAGCTTTCATTAATGTGGGATAGACTGTCAGCTTACATATAAAGACAAAGCTGAAGTCTGTAGAGGATTCTCTATCATCTGTTCTACAGTGGTAAGCTCTGAATATCTGATTTTTGTTCCTTCCAGTCATGTAATAATTGCTGGATGAAGCTTAAGGGTTTCCTGACTCTATGCAGGTAAACTATTCTGAACTTACAGGCAGGCAAAAGAGCCTTTCTTCTGTTCTGTCTAGAGTACGTGGCTATTGTTGAGCTATAACCAATTATCAGATGAGGATACAACCACCTGACTACCAGAGACAAATTTAAAATTCTAATATAAGCCAAGGTAAAACAAGAGACAAAAACAGTCATTTAGAAAGAAGCAGATACTTCAAATGTTATGTGATGTGATGTTACTTACTTAGCATATGATGTGGGTAAGATAGTGTGCTTTCAAAAAAGCACAGTGTTACCTATTTATTATCAGGTTTATAAAATACTGTCTGAGCGTGTGTGTGTGCGTGTGTGAGAGCTCATTTATGTGCATTACAGATGTGACCTTCTTGATGGTTGGTGTCTATTTTTAAATAGTGGAGGGAAAAAACAAAAAATCAAACAGCAAATTTCTGGCAACATGGTCAAATTTGCAAACACACCCAAAGCACATCTTACCTGCAAGAGTGCAATGAAGAGAAAGAAGGCATTGGCTGCCCTCCTGAACTGCGAGTAGAGGAATCGAGGAAGAAAGGTGAGGACATTATATTTGGCTGTGCTGAAGTCCAAATCAAGCAGGGAACACGGCAATTAGTAGAGAAAAGGGAGACAAAAGAAAAGAAATAGTGAGTCACTAAATGTGATCGCATGTCAACAGAAAAAGCAAACCAAGTTACTGTTACATTTCAGTGTCCATTTCCCCCCCTTCCCTCCCCTGTAGTGCTGCAGTTGCAGAGACATGTCTGTGTTTGTGAGTGTGAGCAAGACAAACAGCAGAGGCTCCTGAACTCAATAACAAAGAATAATTAGAGGAACAGAAGCTGGCAAAGGAGAAATAAAGACTTCCTGGCAGATGTGAGCTATGCTGCTCGTGCTGCTGTGGGATTGATGGTGAGGAGCTTTCTATTGCCCCACAGCCAGGCCTCCAGTAGTCTGATTTACAGCTGCATTACAGGGGGCAGTCGGAACAGCCACTTTAAAAGATGATATAAACAATGTTGCATGCCAAGCCACTGGCAATCTTTTGGCATACTCACACTTCAACAAAAGCTTTCAAACAAATACAATATCAGTATGGCCTCAAACTCCTCCACAGGCAACTAAACATGGAGTTCAACAAGTGATGCAGCTAAACTCTTTTTACAACCCTGTACATCACCAGAGGGAAAACCTTCACACCACTCAGGCTTCAACCTTAGTGGCACATACTCAAATGTTAACTTTATGCTTGAATTTTGGTGTATGAATATCATCATCATCATCATCATCACATTAAATTATATTACTTCAACTACCTCTGACTCCAAGGAAATTTAAAAGGAGGAAATTCAAAGCAAATCAAAGGAGAGTTTTATGAGGCAAATACTTCAGTTTTATAAATTTTGTGTCATTTAGGTATTAATTATTTGAGTGCAATATTCTTTATTTTTTTATGCTTCCATAATAAGTCTGTAACATTTTTATAATTATGGTATCTTTAAGAAATATAAGCATTGAAAAGGCAGATGAATGATTGCCTTTTCAGAATCGGGGAAGTTTCACCTGAAAACAAAATGGAGGCACTTCCATCTCATGCAACAAACAGAAACACAACACAAGTGAGGAAGGAAAGGTTATAAGGAAACAAACATCACAAGTAAGATAAGCCCAGATCTTGGATGTCTAAGTTTTTATCTGAGTGTCATAATGAGTCACAACCACCACAAAAAAAAAGCAATTTGCAACAGTTTGATACTTCATTTGTATAGTATTTTCTGTGAGGCAGAGAAAGTCTAAATCAATTTTTTTTATGCCTAAGATTATAACTGTATTACCTCTTACCCAATTTTTTTTTTTTTTTTTGCTTTATATATTCCAAAACTGTAATTATACTATAAATATGTATAAATACCATGTACATTTTTCAAAACCAAACATACCATAGTCAGTTATAATTCCAACGTCAACTGCTGTTGACATTGTAGAACAGCGTCGTGGTGTTCTAGACTCCACGTCGTGCATTATAACCGCCTAATTCACGGCTCATCGTTGTTTAATCCTTACTTATAGAACAGGCGGCACAGCTTGTATCATATGAAGACACTTTGAAGGGATGTTTCCACTGATGTAACTGATTATTTTTAAAAGACCTAAATATGGAGCTATTTTGAATGTTTTATGGTTTTGACTGATTTTTTTATGGTCGGCTGATAGACACATCAATGTTTGGGGTATTATATTAGTTGTAAAGTGAATGTCAATTAGAGTTGGTTTGTCTTGTAGTGTGTGCATTGGATATAAGGCTACAGTGAATACTTCCAAGTGCAAGATTTTTTTTTTAAATATTTTGCAGGAAAAGGCTTAACAGTTAGTATGGCATTGTTTTAACTCCCAAAGGACATTTTTGTAGTGTTGTTTTGTTCCAGTTTACGCTGCATTGTGCACTTTTGCGCAACTGCAGGTCATCTTAATGGTGTACAAGAAGACAAGAAGCAGCTTGAAGTGCTAAGCTTCCGCCTACTCCTTCCACAACAGAGCCAAACCTTTCACATTTCCTCGGAAGAGCTGGTCTAAATAAAACAAAACAATAAAGTGTTGTGATTCCAGTCTCACCTCAGTTATGTGCTCTGAAGAGTGCCTTTAATTTCCAAAACAAATGTCACTGGAGATAACTCAGTTTACATATTTAGTTAACAAAGGTAACAAACAGGTTGAGCAAACTATGTGGATACAAGGAAATGGAGTAAAAAAAATTCTCCCATATCCAATGTAAAGTCATATCCAGTGCTATTGTAATTTATTTAGTCTTGTTTGGACAGTGTCGTTGCACAGTGTGGTCACACTGGCTCACAACTTACTGCAATATAAAATGTGTTTAAGTAAGAGAGAAGCCAGCTTGGATTGTAATAAATGACCGGCCATGTAACAGCAAACATTTTCAACTGAACTAGTAAGACTAGCAAAGGTCTGTAAGTGATGACTGCCGTTTTTAAAGTGTTTTACAGCTAATGAAGAAGCACAGCAGCAGCGGTGAAATGTAATCCTTTTCAACAATAAACCTGAGTTAAGAACTATACTGCAGTATATGTTTTTATATTTATATTTTATATTTATATTTGTCAAAAGGTGGGTAACTTTACTAAATAATTTAGAACAAATTATCCAAAGCCCAAAATGTCATCATAGGTGCTTTCAGGTGTTCAAGCAGTTCCTAATGCATAGTTGTCACCACGGTCTGTACGTTGGACTTAGACATAGTGGTTTAAATGCTCTGACGCACATTGCCTAAAAGTCATTGCTTCCTCAATGTTGTCTCCCAAAACATCTTTGTGCTTTTTCTAAGATTAGATTTTGCTTGCTGCTAATTGCCTATATTCTTCCATCCACATGACTGTCAACTGTGAAACATAGCATTTCTAATCTGTAGTTATTTGTACAATAAATTACTTCCACTGGTGATGCAGGGGAAGACAACTCTTAATTAAAGATCTTACTTCTTATTTCCTCTTACCACACTCACAATCAAGATAACGAAAAAACAGAACCACTTTCTCCAAAACATATCAGTTTGGCTTGGCTTTGATCAGATAATGATATGATGTAATGTCCCATGTAATGTTGTTCAAGTGAGGTTGTATGTATAATACATCGTCTTATGACCCTGTAAACTTCAAATGATTTATCTTCTAAAACCTTAGAACATGTATTTTTTTTATAACTGCACAGAAATTATGACCGTCTCTCCATCTGCCAACTGGTAAACAACTTTCTATTCTAAATCTAAAATGATCTATGCAATTATTTTTTTTTTTTTTTTTTTGTCTTGTCCAGCATTTAAGCAAGCAGACTGATGTTCTGGATGCTGTGTTCTGCTGAGCAAATTTATTTTGCCAAGGGGAACTTTTGTAGATGTAATGATCCCCTTGTATTTCTTGATTCTTATTTTATTTTTCAATTTGTTTTGGATAATAGCTTGTATTACAGAGTTTATGCTGCTGGACCCGACCGGAAAGGACAGGAAAGGGGCAGAAAGAGAACAGAAAAGAGAACATAAAAAAACCCAAAAAAAACAAAAGAAAGAGATCAATGCATACATGTATATGCACATACATACCCACCTACATATATATGTATATACACTCGCACATACATTATATATATATACATATATACATACATACATACATATACACATACATACACATGCATACACACACATGTACACATACATGCATACATAAAGATAGATATACATACATACATATACACATACATACACACACATATATATATATATATATATATATATATATACATATATATACACATATACATACTCACATACATATACACATACACATACACTCACACATATGCATACATATATACATATCCATACACATACATACATACACATACACATAAGTACACACACATACCCACCCACACACATAAATATCTATGATCTATGCAATTTAAAGAAAATTCAAAATATAAATGATAATCTTTTTTCACAGCTACTAAGGTTTTACAAACATTACATGTTAAAACACTAACAGAGCAGTGGAAACCAAGAGGAGAGCCAACAGGTGACAGTACTTTGCACCAATCCTTAGTAAATTTATAATAGGTATGATTGGTAAGGAGTGCTGTGCTTATTTTAGAAGCAAACATATATATTAACTATGTGGACAAACTTATTTTAAATGTCCAGTTGTTTTTCTTGAAGGCAACAAATGCTTTGGACAGTTTGTAAACCTTGATTTCTTGTCAATAATTTGCCTCAAAAGATTATTGTGCTTCTATTTCAGATGTCATGGAACTCTTTCATGTGTTGTGTTGCTGCATAGTTACCAAACAAATTTGCAGGATGTGTGAGCGAGCACTGGTGCATTCATTTCAACAGCCTCTCTCAAAATTACAGCCATCCTTTTAAGCTGACTCCCCCCTCGGCCCATCAGTACGCAGTGAAAACTTTAAAGCCTTTCTCGGGAAGCAGTGTTCTCTTTTATGTCAGAAACAAAAACAAGATTTCTCCCTTCCTGATTCTGCCAAGTAGTTTCCTGGTAAACATTTTTTCTGCTCTAGACCAGAAAGTGTTGCTATTAAAGCTACCATCGCATTAACCTACACCGCCTTTGTGATGATTAAAGGCATGATACATACTAAATTTACCTGAACAAAATCCTAACCACAAGGAGACAGATCAGTCCACAACCCCACAGGTCTATGCAGCAAACAGTAAACAGAGGTACCAGGAGGCTAGCAGCTAGCCTTGCAGCTATTGTTACTGAGAGTCCCAATTACTCATCAGGGCAAGACATTCTTACTATGCTGACATTTCACTAGTATCTAAGCAGTCAGAGCTAAATAAAATATAATAGTAATACTTTAAAACATATGACCACTCCTCGTTTCCACTCCCCAGGTCAGATGAGAAGAAAATGACTTGATGGTTAAAATGGCAGGGGCAGTGAGGAGGGGCTCATCAAGTTTTTAATGTCAAGTTCTCAGAGTTGCAATGTATGAAAATGTGCTCTATGAATAGTTTGTTTGTTTGTTGAATTGTTTGATTAATTGACATTCCTTGAAATAAGTCAAATCACCAATTGGACCAGTAACCGAGAGCATTCTTGTTTGTTTGCCACTATTCATGCTGAAGTGCAACAGTCATGCTGGACGTCACATGTACAGCTTGGTATTTGACACTGGTATGGAGTTTTGACAAGACACTCAAACCTGGGGTAAAAATCCATCCATTCGAGGATGTGTATAAACACTTCTTTAATGTGTATCTGATTTTGTTGTTAGATGAGGCTAATGCAGATTCACTACCAAGACAATTACAGCATTTTTATGTGTTTGTACATGACTTAATGCGTATTTCTTCACATGACTGTGTCTGTTCATAATTCAATTGTCCAACGCTTTCCACACAAGCAGAATTGAATGGATGCTCAGCAGTTAGATGATTTGCAGAGCCACTCTTGTTTGCCACAGGATAGACTGTCAACATCTCAGTGATTAATCATCTTTACATTAGAACCAGATCTCCCAGCAACCAGTCCAGCTGATTAAACAATCCACAGCAGCTCTTGCGCATAGTAGTACAACTATGATGCCTATCATTCCAGATATGTTGCAGTGGGTGAATATGCTAGAGCTGAGCAAAAAAAATGCTATTGTTTTCTATCTGCTTCTAAGATTAGATTCAATATCCATCAGAGACACTACCCCTGTAAGAGTCTCTGTAGATCGCTTTAAGACAGCAACAAGTCTTGTTATGTTTGGCCACAGGTTTAAAAAAAAAAAACTCAACAAAAGCCAGTTCATCATATTTTACCACTGAGATCAAGTACTTTTTAACTTGATATAAAAAATTAATTGCTTTTTCTGAGGTCAAACAGAAAAAGGGAAAAATGAAAAAAAAAAAAACAGTGAACATAATCGTTTCTGTGCTGCTTGCATCGTTATTTGTCATGCTAATGCATGAAGCTGACCTAAACAAATGTAAGAACCCAAAGAAAATGTATCATTACTGCTCATTTTACGTCTGTTTCTATGTAAGCACGTACTGTACATATCTGAGGTTGCTCATGCAGCAAGAATGCTAACAGTAATAATCCTTGACAGCCTGCCTGAACAATCGTGACCTTTAATGCAAAAACATTGAACTCCTCCAAGAGATTCAACAGGATAAAAAGGTTTGTCTGGGTATTTATCAAATGTTATCTAGCTATAGATTTTATTTTGGCTGAATATGCAAATGTGATCATTTCAGTCCCTGTACATTAGCATATAACATTCACTGCAACAAGATTGAAGGCAACATTTATAAGTGAAACATGCTATAAAGGAGCCAGCACTCAATGCAGCAAGTAATATCTAGTGTAGGCCATTTCTCCTAGAAGGTATCTTGGAATAACTTCCAAAACCTCAAAATGCCCTGTAATGTCCCCAAACTGAGACATTCTTACTATGCTGACATTTCACTAGTATCTAAGCAGTCAGAGCTTGCCTTGATTTGACCGTTTTGCTTGTGGCTTTGAAGGTTAATGCATGTTACACTGCAGGTCACCATGAAAAGCTTTTAAGGCCCCAGGCTTGCAAATTTCAAGTCAAAAACAGCAACAATTCATTGCAAAGGAAAATCCTTTGCAGAATACAACTAAGTATGAAACCAGCAGATATAATTTCATTTGAAGAAGTATCACTTTGAAAGGAAACTCTGGGGTTTGTACTTGTTTGCAGAGGCCTCACTGTTCAAGAATTCTGTTGTACATCTCACAAAGGACATACTGTATCTGGACAACTGATGCTTCCTGAGTTCAGTTAAAAACAATGCTGTGTTTGTCAGTTGTTTGGGGGATCACTTCTTAGCAACTACAATGACCACATTGTGAATGGGTGTCATCTTGTCTCCAAGCATACAAGAAAAACAGCACAGAGCACAAATTCCAGCTTAATGCAAACAGTTGATTTGTCGAGCTTTTAATGTGAACAACAAAACACAATGAACTTAATCCTTCTTAAAAGAAAAAAAACTAATTCTCTTTCACTCACAATTCTTCAGAAATTGCACTGACACTTCTCATCATCTTCACTATATTTTATAAATGATCTTACGTGATTCGATTGCTGCAGAACTTTGTGAACTGTGGCTGGTTGAGGTATATCAGTCGAGCATCTTCTTGATCAGCCAACGATGTCTTCTCTGAAGTGTCCTCTGTCTTTGCATATCCTGCAGCGTGCAAGAAAAGAAATTGAAGTTTAAAATATAGAAATGAGCACTGCCTTGAGCACAAACAAAAGTAAGATAAAAAGGTGTTTTGAAGCCTTTGAGCTCCTATGTATCCAAAAGTACCCAAAAGGAATCTTCTGGGGTCTGGCAGACACGATTCACTAACTCAGTTGAGGAGAATTTCGGAAACTTTAATGCTTTTGAGGTCTTATTTATAAAGCATATGAGTTCTTTTGGATACATTTAGAAAAGCCTAAATATCTTGGGTCATTTTTGAGACTGTGATCAATAGATTTTATATTCTTACAAATCAAAGCATACTAAATTCAAGGTTGCACGAACACAGCTCTACTACACAACAAATACCAAATAAAAGAAAAACTACAATAAAGAATGTATGTGGTTCTATGCATTTCAACACTTATGTGAAAGTTTTGTTCCTGGAAGTGGATGATTAAAGCTGAGAATTTCCAATGCAGAATAACATCCGGCTGGCAAGAGTCAACTAAACTTATATGCATATCAGCTACTGCACATAAGTTTCTAAAAACTACAAGTAGGTGACACTTTAAATCTATGTCTTCACTTATTTCGGTTTCATTCTTCCTGAATTATTATGTACTTTTTCACTCTGAAAACACATGCTGCTAAAGCCAAGAATAAAACATGTTATCAATCAGCTGCAGTTTGCTGTGATGCATAAAAGACAGGTACTGAGAACTATTTGAGCCCTCTCTTTTTTTAAAAAAATCTATTTTAATGTAAATTTTTAAATAAAATTATAAAATGAATGAAAGAATATAACCTAAGATTGGCAGAAGCAACCATTGTGTGCTGGAAAACTGTTTATATAGGTGGATACATGTCATTTCTTTCTCAATCTCCTGGATGAACTGAATTCAACAAAGTAGGATATAGCTCTGCTGGCTAAATCAACATCGGTGACACACGAACAGGGTCGCATGTGGGTCTCAGAGATGCTTATGTATGCAAAGCATTAGGCAAATTATTTTTGAATGGCAAGGGACCAATCAAAATTTAGCACATTTCTTACTCAGCCTCTGCAAGCGCGGTCTTGCAGCACAGCTCAGTTATGCCATTAATGTGAAGGTTGAAGAAAAGGTGCTGCATCATGCATTAAAATCCCAAGACCCATGCCCAAAATTTCTTGGTGCAGAATGAATGGCAAGTATGATGAGCAAAATTAGTGGAAATGTAAACTCTGAATGACGAAGTATAACACCTTCGCAATGCAAGCAGATTAATAAGGGTTGGTCTATAATATTTGTGCAGAATTACATCTTTCTCCTTACACACTAAGAGTTTAATTTAGACAATCACATGAAATCTGACTATGAAAATATTAACCTTATTGGCTGATATTAAAAAAGAAAAACACCTATGAATCCATTTAAAACAATAAACAACATAGCGCCTTGTGTGCAAACACTTCCACCGCAGCATGAAACTTAGTAACAGCAGTTCATGCATCAGATCAGCTTAATGCAGACAAACTAAAAACCACTTTTACATACCTAGAAAAATACATACTAATGGAAAAGGCAGATTCCACAGAGATTATTTTGGCTTTTTTTTCTTTGTTTTAAATTCCTAAACTTCACATTTTGTTATCCTCATGTTTTAATTGATACCATCTAGATTAGTGGCTGCAGTACTGCCACGGGACCAACACTATAAAACTCTAAAGTCAACAGTATTCCCCGATATCAAGTTGCATACATGTGATCCAGGGGCTGCTGGATGGCCTTTGGTAACCTGTAATAGTTGCAGTGTTAGACAGTCTCATGTAAGGCATGCAAAACATAGTTTCCACAATTTCAGACACAGTAAACCATGGTGTTGAAATGGCAAGGAGGCCACTAGTATGAGGGAAAGATGGCTTCTGGAAGCATCAACAACATCAAATTGCAAAGTCATGGGATACTGTAACCAGAGACACTACAGGATATGGCCCAGTTGTAACCGTAGCCCAGGTATGCAGTATTTCCTTCATGTCACGTCAAGGAAACAAAGTAGAGGGCTGACAGTCTTGCTTGCCACTTTCACTGCTCTTTGCTTTCTTTTTTTCTCACCTTACAGGTAACACTCTCTCACTCTTGTTACACAAACCCCAAATCTTAAATTACAGCTCTTGTTATATTAACGATCCACTTGGCCTTGCATAGAGGATTACTGAGGAGTAACTGCCAAACATCCTCGCCTTATAGATTCTCTCCTTATCATGTGCTCTAAAGCTAAAAATAAGTAAAGATTTTCAGTAGACACTGCAGCAGGGAGCGCTCCTCCCGACAGCAACTACCTAGTCAGTGTTTCTCCTACATGGCGGGCCACCACAGCTATACTCTAAGCGCCATGCCTTCAAAATAAACATTCCAGGGAAGTTATAGATGAGGAACAGCTAAAAAAATAAAAGTCATGTAACATTAAGGGCACATTCATATTAGCCTTTTTAATTCAAATCCTAGTCGGTCTGCTCAGAAAAATCCGCTTTGTTTGGGGAATTGTGAATGCGCCAGACAAATTCTGATTCAGACCAAATAAGTGACCTGGTCTGCAAACAAATGCAGGTCTTAGTCCGTTTCAAGCGGACCAAATACAGGAAGCGGGCTAAAAAAAATAAAAGTCACTTCTTGTATTTGACATACTGTAGGTAAATACATAGCGAGTCCTCTGCCTCGTCTGTTGTTCATACTGCGGTCATTGTTGCAGTGTGTTTCTGCAGTATACTTGCAGAAGACAAAATTAAAAAAACCAACACAGGAATATTTTAATGCTCCATGTTTAGCTCACAGTTGGAGAAAACACACTTTTTTATCTTCACATCTTTGGGAAATATTATTGTGAAGGTTTGGTGCGTTTGACTCAAGTCCAGCGTGAACACGATCTCTGCATGGAAACACCCCCCTACAACTGAGCCAAGTCCCCAATCATACTGAGTCTAGAGGACATATATACATACATACACACACACATTCATACATTCACTTGAATGGTTGCTCCACTAATCCTACACTGCACTATACTTTGATGGTTTTTGCTCAAGCAGGTAGCTTGACATCTATAAATGGTTTTCAGGGGACCCTTCCTTCTCTTTCCAAAATTAACAGAACTTCGAGCCAAAACATCCCCCAGGTAACACAATGATGACAGGTGGTTAGCAATAAATAACAGCACTGACTAAAGGTGAAGGTAAGGACTTTGACTCCGAGGGGGGTTAACTTGCTGAATATGGGCTAAAAAGGTAAGGCTACTGCTAATACTCTTTTGAAATTTATAGTTTATCTTATTAGGAAATTATTTTCATGCTCAAATGCATATTTGTAAATCATTTCTTTTCTGAAGTACTGCATAGCTGGTGTTGAAGTAATACTCTAATCTTCCAGACTGCCCAATGGACAGTTTATAACAACCAGCCATATACCAAAGATCTCTTCTTGCAAAGTAAGAACATTTACAACAAAGTCGGTCTAAGTCGGTTTAAATCTTACAACAGTTTGGCTAATGCAGGAACTAGCTTTCAGAGAGAAAACTCAAAATTACTCTAGTAAGTGACTGCAGCATAAGGGTGGTGTGAAGTAGCAGGCCAGTGGAGCTAGCTGAGCAGATGTGATTGATGCTGTTTTTGTGTTCTGAATGAGCCTTCGCAGCATGACACGATGTGCTGGAGTAAGCCAGGTGCTGCAATGCACCAGTTGCTGTTGGTAAGGTTCCTGTTTAACTTTGTCCTTTCCTTCCTTCGTTTCCGTAGCATTAACACAACAGACTAGTACACAAAATACTGTTTAAATTTATAGTATTTTAATGATGGATTTTATGCTGAGACTTTTTTTGTTTTACATTTTAAATACATTTTAGGGATAATATTTTGCAAGACCTACAATTGATGATCAGAGAAAAAAAGCAGAGACAGAAACCTCTAAATAAATTCACCAAGGTGGCCATGTGGTCGGTGCAGTTTTCTCATGTTTGTCAGCAGAACTTGTTTCCAACATGGGTGTACAACCTACTGCATATCCATGCATGCCAAGTATTTTGTTTTGCTAATGCTGCATTAAGTAAAATCTACCAGCTTCTAGCCCCACCTCTGGTAAAATTTTCATGCAAATCTGTGCATAAATGTTTAAGTAATTCTGCTGACAAACTATCTGATCTGCAGAGAGCACATCCTTCATCTTAGTGTATGCTTGCACTTTTAACAAAAGTGATGCTGAGCCTCACCCAATTCAGCAAGATCTTCCTTTATCAAAGCTCAAACTCCCAAGTTTGACAAATTTAACTTTGTGGTTTTTGTACATATTTTCTAATAGAAAGAAAAAAGCAAAACTTGACTGCATGCCTGAATTTCCAGTTTGGTGTTTAGATATCAGGTCAAGTAGCAACTAGAGCTAGCTGATAGTTAACATATTTTACACTCTTTGGCCTCAAATGTGTGATGCTGCCTAACTAAGTGCTGCCATGTTTCTATGGCAGCAACTATTCTTGCTCACCTGATCCAATTAAAGGCTACAAGTTGAACACTTTAACTGGATTTAAAAGCAAAAGCAGAACTAAAGCCAGAAAGAAGTCAGCTTAGCACAAAAAGTTGTAAACATTCGTCAAATACCATGGCCCATCATTCCCACACTGCCAGGTAAACTGGATAAATACAGTTAACTATCAGTAAATTTTCAGTAACAAGACATGACAGCTTTGAGAGATGGACGCAGAAGGTCATTAAAGTAGCTTTTTCTCAGCTTACTCTTAGGAGGCTTTTCTGGGATCTTCCACTTCCTATATCCAGCTCATGTCCTCACTTCTTAACAAACTGTGGATAATGCACCGAGCCACTGCCACAGATGTCTCAGTGGGAAGTCCTCTAAATATTCCCTGGTGGACACTGTGTATTTTCCTGCACTAATTGCATTAACTGCAGTCTTGTCACAGCTCAGCTACAGTGACATCAATAAAGACAGCAAGAATAGGACACTAGACAGATAATACGAGCATAACCTGCCTTATACTGGATAAACTGAACCATCATAATACCCACACTAGCTGGCCATTAAAAAAAGAAGCATGGGAAAAGAGGAGAGGGAGGTGCAAAGAGCCAAATAAAGCTCAGTGGGAGTAGAGCAGTGGCACACAGCTCTGGAGGGGAAGCCTCTAGAGGAGGGATCAATGCCACCAAGTGTCGTAATGAGTTTGGATGCAGGCCAGATGTCAGGATTATTGCTTGTGTCAGCCAACAGACAGACTGGTGGAACAATAGTCACAAGGGGGAATGTATTTTGGACAAAGTGCCCAGTGGGAAAAACTGGGCCCAGAAAGGCTTGGCCAAGTCATGCTAGTCTTCCCCCGTCTGCCTTTGTGGCGCTTGCTGAGCACTCTATGTTACAGTCCCAGTATGCAAATCCCAGTTCAAACACATTTGTATTACATGAAAGCATGTCAAGGCCAGTCATAAAAACAAAAAGCTGCGATAGATGCAATTAACTTGTAACACTTTCAAAAAACAAAACCTTTCTACATGTCAGTGGGTGTGTGAATGTAGGACTGATAGAAGATTTAAAAAATGGGGGGAAAAAAAACAAATCTGCAGATTTATGATACCTTGGATGATAATGGATTAGCTAAGCAGAGGTAGAGGGGGTGGGGGTGGAGCAGTTATTACTGCTATGACTGTCAACACAAGAAAGATTAAATGCATCTAATGACAGCACTGACAGGAACAGTCATGAACAAATAGCTGAGCTTAGCTCACAGACCACCAATCAGGTTTAAATATCACACACATGCACAGTTATTTTTGGTCACTGTTTATCAAAGACTAAAGCTGTTATGAAAAATATCATTAAAACATGTGCAATTGCTGCCTTTTATCATTTTGATCAATTAATGCCTGTAACATCTGTGATTACAAAATGACTGATCAACAATCCATAATTCTTCAAGTAGGTCAATCAATCCATCCCTAGGTGAAAATACATCCAGTGTAGTGTAACTGAGGTACAGACCAAGGACTGATGAACTCGACACATTGCAGGTCAATAAAATGTAAATAAAAAGGCATGTGACTTGGCCTGAAACTGGCTCCCACAAAATGCATTCAATAACAACCAGGTAGGGCGGGTAGATAGATTAGAGCTATTGATACTGATCCAATACAAGTGAATGAAACACAGCCAAACCAAAATCAAAGTGAAACCGCAGCAGTGACTGTGCTTCATTAAAAACAGAAAATACAGTCCTATCACAAGCAAGTTTTGCTTCAGTGAGTGTTTCTAATACAGATCTACATGTAACAAGAAGCTTAACAAAAAAGCAGGAAGACTTCATCATTATCAGAGTGCTTATTAAATCTGAGACTGTTTACTGCTTTTATAAGGCTCAAATTAGTTCCAACACACTGTACAGTGAGTCGTCTTCCTCTCACAAGCAAATGAGTCTAATGTGCCATGTATATCTGCACATTGCCACCAAAGAAGAATCTCTACATGATTCATTCATGCCAGATAAATATTTCAGTAGCCTGAGCAGCAAGTCTATTCATGGGAATCAAAGTAGCACAGATGAAAGCCCCTTTGCTTGTTACAACCATTTGTGAATGGAAAGAAGGGCTGGAGAGGACTGTAGATACTGCCTCAATCTAAGCAACATCCATAAGTCGCTTATCAGATCACAATGCTGTAACCAGCACTCATAACAACAGGGCAGCTGCAGAATTAATCCTCCTCCCTGTTTGGCTCCGTCTGGCTCCTCATAGGCTCAAGCAGACTACAGTGGGACAGACAGTTCAGGGACAACACAGGCAGCTGGGGCTTGCAGTGACATCACAGGGCTAGCCTGGCTGAGCTTAGTGAGGGATCTGCAGGGAGAGAAACCTTTCCACTGTGTGTGTGTGACTTTATGAATGATCAAAGGCAAGGGCATATGGCGTGCAAGTCAAAGGTCTGAAAACAGGAAATGGACAGTGACACAGTCAGTCACACTATCATAATGTTTCTCTTCCTCACCAGGACCAAAATCAACAGCATAAAGCTAATGTTTCGACACACCAAACAACATGAGCTCATTTTTTAATGGGTCCAGAGGCTTTGCTAAACTTAAATAAAAAGACATCAACTTGCTAAAATTACTAAAAGTAATGCTGTTAAAATTACACCAATGCTAATAGATGCTAATAAGGACAAAACAATTAAACAAACCCAAATAAAAGGTCAAAGAACTTAGAATTCTTCCTTTTGTTTATGTATAACTATAAATCAAGGTTCTATAAAAAGAAGTGTCAATAAAAAGGAAAACATTTCAACCTGCTGGTGACATTTTATGAAAAGTTCAAGTTATTTCAAAACCTAATGAGAAGTACTTTCTAACATGATTTACTACAAATAAAATCTGCAACTCAGAGAATTTTAAATGTGCTTTTAAGTTCTGATCAATGTTTAGAGCTGCAACCTGCTATGCCTCAGTCTTTCCAGGGGCCCTCTGTCATCTGGATATATGAGAACACCAATGTCATCAGCTCATTTCAAGATTCAGTTCTTAGAGCTTTATCTAATTAATATTAAAATAAATAAGCAATAAAAGTAATATTTACTATTGTACTAAAGCATGTTCAAATCAGCACTTTAACAGGTGATTTAATCTAAGGACATGTGACAGTTGAAAGTTTAGTTGGATTAGTTGTCTCAGCTAAGTTGTTTTTCCTGTCAGTAAAATCTTTTTAAGACTCGCCTAGAAAGTCAAATAACATGGATGACTGGTTATTCAGACTTCCCTAAACTCCCATAACAGGAAGACAAGTGAAAAGCCTTCCGCATTAGAAACAACCATAACTGTGTGGTTGAATCGAGACTGAGATAAATCTTCAAAACATATCTTAATATAACTTAACATTTTATGTCATCCGAATGTGCAATGAGTTATTGCATTTTTAACAGTTCAAATTTAAATCGATTCAATTAATCAAACTGATGAAAAAATGTACCAAGATATTTACTAACATACAGAAATAAGTAACATCAAAATATAGGAACAAGATGTTTATGGGGAAAAACCCTTCATAAAGACTGACACACTCATTCCATCACATTCAGTCTATAAATAGCTGTAATATGCAAATGACTGGGGATGACGATTAATCTGTCAGCCTTTCAGTAATGCCATTTGGCCTGACGCATCACATTTGATGTGCCTATCAAATAAGTCAAATCAGGATCTCCATCAGCCAAAACTACAAGTCACACATGTGTAAATCACATGCACCTGTCTTAAATTCACAGAAGAAAAAATGATGTGGATTAAATCCTTGTCATATTAACTAAGGTCTGCAGAGTGGGTCATCTTTTAGTATCAGTAAAATGATGGCTTTTACTGCAAGAGGAAAACGAGGTGACTTCATGTCTTGTTAGCATCACCATCTACAGTAATGACCCATAAACGTTACACAATACGGAACTAGTAACAGGAAATTCAGATTAATCCACAGCTTGTTTTACACCTTCCAATGAATTCCCCTTTAGTTATCAACCTTATACACGTTTGTACAGGAATGCACACGTTATTAAAATGTGTTTTGGACTAAAACAGCTATCTATAGAAACAGCACTATGACCTAGTTGAGCATATATCAAGCCAAGACAGGATCAGCGTTATAAAATTCACAAGTTCTTGGGTGGTGTGGGGGTGGCAAGGGGGTTCAAGGACAACAAGAGTTAAATCTTCTCCACCATTGATAGTGTAGATTTCCTGTGGAGTGACTGCCGACACCTCCATCTGACCTCGTCATCCCACAGTGACACACATACATTGACCGCCTCTTGGCATACACAAGAATCATTTTCCTGCTGCCTCAGCGTACATGTGAACCACCATAAAAGTTCAAACAGCAGAATACCAGATATAGTATAGATAAATTTATTTTCAATGTCTTAAATGACTGATTTCAGAAAATAATTGAAAATCTGACTTGCTTGTAATCTTGCAGTGGTTCGTAAAAAGCAGTTTAATCTGTGCATTACTGTTCACCTTAGAGAGCAGCTCATAAATGAGATTTAGGAGCTAATTATTATGAAGAGAACCCATTTAGCAACACTTTGTTGCATTCAGTTTTTGCAGATTATCAGCACCTAGTAGGGGGTGGGAAATTTAATCCAAAAAAAAAAAAAATCAAATATTGGATTTTTTTGCTTCACAATTTCAAAATCAAATACAAATAATACACTAAAATTTTTGTCATTTTTATTGTTTTTCAGTGATTTTTTTACTTGTCTTCTTGGACATTATAGCTGCAGAATGATGATCTTGCTACTGTGTTGTTTTATTTTCCTAATTGAAATTAAGAAAAATAACTATCAAAAAAAGTTTTGCACATTTTTTTTTTGTTTGCTTTTAAGTCTACTAATATCAGCAATATCAAAGCATCATGAGAATTTAAATCAACTCGGCACCCAAAAAAATTGGAATCAAATTGAATCATATCATCACAGCCCTAGCGCCTACTGCTGGTATCTACGTATGATTTTAGGTACAATGCTGTTAAGATATTTTTAATCCTAAAGATCAATAATTAAACACTGCATGCTTTCATACTGTTGACATAAATGCCTTTGTGAAAAACAAATTAAAATGACCAGCTGAGCTTACTCCCTCTGATTTGGTGAAGCTAGTCTGTGACAGTGGTGAAAGATGGATTGTTCATCAGACCAGGTGTCATGCTTTTTCTTTGTCTTTTTCCCCAAACACTTAAAAATGACCTTCCAAAAGACTCTGTGAACTAAAGCCTCTCGTAAACATTTCTGGGGATTCTCCAGCTCACCAACAGATTAGAGAATCCAATCAGCTCCAGAAGCTGGATCGCTCATAGACTCAGTCAACAATTCAAGACATTAAGACCTTGAAGCTTCTCAGTTCAGAGTAAGCACAATATAGTCTCACGCTTACTTTCATAAAGGATTAACTAACGTAAAAGTTAAGTTATAGCGTGCTTATTTTGGTTGTAATAGCAAAACAGGCATTCAGGGTTTTCTGGGCTCCTTTATCTTCCAAAAATAAGTACATATACACAACTTTAGTTTTTTTTTCCTTCCTAAAAGGTCAGTGCAACAACATAACAGCCTCTTTGCCTCTGAATTAGCTGGAGATGTTTTATCTTTGCATCAGTCTCTTTGTGGACACATTCACAGGCGCCTTTCCACATCTCCCCCTCCTTACAGTTTGCCTTGCAGACAGAGAAGACTCACTGAGGTGAGGGAAATTGAGTATCCGAAGAGACACATATTAGACTGGCTGCAGGTTAGTGATGAAGGCAGGACATGAAGTGGAAAATAAAGAAGTGGAGATGTCCCATGCCTGCCCATAGAGCAGAGGCCCAAGGGGACTTGATATGACACACCAGCAGCCCCAGACATGGGATTTAGTGGCGTGTTGGGCTTTTGTGCCACATTATTTTCAGCCAGTGATCCGCCAGGCACATGGGCAGCGCTGGAACTCTTCAGAAGGGAGCAGTCTATCCCCCTCCAGTCTCCCTCCCCATGCTGTTACCACTATTCAGACAGACTGAGGCTTAGCTGGTGTTATTGAAATGCTACAGGGGGAACATCTTGCATCACTTATGCCTGGAAAAGAAAACTTGAGAATGACAGAGAGGTAGTGATGCAGTACTTAAAGAAAAGGAAGGCTCCTTTGCATCTCACAGAACAAGTATGTTTGGCATTTGCAACAAATAAAAGCCTCATCATGTGATCCAGCTGGCATAAAGACAAGCATTTGGGCCTTCTTGGATTCATCCTCACAGGACAGGTTTACCTGCATTATTCCACTTTTAGTGTTAACCGTGCGAGGGGATTTTGCCTGTTTGCAGATAATCATTAAAAATAAGAGAGTAAACTGGATTCTTGTTGTTGCCAACTGTTAATTTGCAACTTGTGTGGCTTCTGTCTATCAGCTTTACCATGAAGACAGTGGAGGTGGGCATCAACCACCTTTTAACAATCATGGAAATTTGTACTGGAGACATCAGTATCGTACAGTTCCTGTTTGTTCTTGCTAGAACAGACCGGATTGCATTTTTAACAAGCTGATAGCTTCTGAGATCACTTTTATTCCAAACATGACACAAGGTTGTTTTGAAAATACATTTTGCCAAGTTGGTGACAATGCTGGATATGTCAACAGCACTGCAAAAAAAAAAAAAGAAAAAAAGAAAAAAAAAGAGTGACACAACGTGGAGAGGCACAGGGTGACCAAGACATAGGGTGTGTGGCATGGAGAGCTGATGGACAGGCTGCTGATGGATTAAGTGGTAAGCCTGGAAGAGGGCTGCCCTTTCTAGATGGAAGCCTGCCTGATGCACTGTGGTGATTAAAATACCAAACTGAAGGGTAGGCAGAGTACTTAGACGCCCATAAAAAGAAATCAAAAGAAGTGTTTTAGTAAAGGAGTGGGTGAGCAAAGTAAGTAACTAAATGTGGAACCATGTGGCTGCAAAGATGATGCTGTGAGAGCTTCATAGGTCAGCAACCCAGCAGCACATGAGGTGATCAAATTTAACATTTAGACAGACATTTGAAAATATATCACAAGATTCTTATTTTCACTGAAGCACATAGGAAAAGAGTGCGCACAATTGTCTGCTCTTAGTAACTTAAAAAAAAAAAAAAAAAAAGTGGTGTTAGTGTGACAGCAATAGCTGCTGCATAATTTATGTGCTCACTCCTCTGGCTGCAGAAGCTGCATCTGTCAACAATTTCAGAAGAAAATCTATATTGGTATTTAATTATTTAGATTTCTACCATCTTATGACCCTGTGAAATGACACCAACATTTCTTTTAAGGGGAACTGACAAGATGACAGAACTAAGTCATACATAACTACCACTAACTCAAGCTGCTTACAAGAACATAGAAATATCCTGCGTGACCTGCAAAATATAAAATCAACAAACCCAAATAATCGTTTCACTGGAAACTGAAGCTTGGGTTCAAACCGAAAGGACATAGACGCTTCTGGCAATGTTGACAAAACACCCTCTGCAGACATTTCTATTTACTGTAAGAATCATGCATGAAGAATAATGCACAAAGTCATTCTTTATCAAAAGTTTTAGCATGCATGTTGAAGCTCAGAAGTTTTTGTTTCCCACTGCAGAGGAGATTTCTAAAAACATTAATACACACAGAGGAAGGAGGAGAAAGCCACTCGATTTCACCAGGCTTATAACAGTAATCTAGTGACTTTAGCAACATGAACAGCCTGCACAGCATTCAGAATTAGCCATGGTGGAGGAGAACAGATCCTTCCTCTACTGTTATGAACTGCATCACTGGACTGTCTCAGTAAAAGCACGCTTTGTGGTGTGATTGTTCTGCTATCAGTTCTGCAAGTGTTGCATGTTCTGGTTAGAACAGTCCTTTAGCTTACAGCACATTTCTTACACCAGGAATAGATTAGCTTTTTTACATGAAAAACTGAAAAATGAACCATATTCACTCATTATACACATGGAAGTTATTAGATACAAATCTATTCCCTGTTTTAGATTAACAACAGCTAGCTTTGCCAGCTGCAGTCAAGCATGGAGAAGTTGGAATACAAACTCTAAAAGACTTCAAACACCCCATTAGACATAAAAGTGTGGACCATTAAGAATCCCATTACTGGGAGCTACAGATGGGTTGCATGACAAGAGCCAACAGTGTTAGCTGCTATTTGCAACTGGTTCTTGGATTGCATGTTGTTGATCCAACTGGTCGACACTGGCTCAATATCGACTTAGACAGATATTCTTTTTAATTACCTTCTTAGCTTCTCTGTATTTGCTCTTCCTATACCAAAAAGTGCATACAAAGAACTTTGCATGTAGTTCAACAGAACAGCTTGCGATAGGTTAGCAGCACAATGCATAGGAAACAGCGCATCAATCTTTTAAAGACATACATTTAGGTAAATATACTCAAAAAACCATAAAATGAACTGTGTAAAAATTCTAACTGACAGTCACAACAAAGGGGGAATCCTTGTATATACAGGAAATAACTCCTTTATAATCATGGAGGCCAGAAAGATGCTGAATATCAATATCCAAATATCTAATGGAAAAAAATAGATATCCTACATTACAGTGGTTATTTAAGCCATTAAATTCTGCTACAACATGATCCATGAATTGTCCACAAAATATATTTGTCTGGGTGCTTCTAAAGGGAAATCACTTAGTGACACTGGATTCAATTAAAAAAGAGCAAAAAATATTCATTTTCAATTTGCAAATTGATCTGTTATAAAATTGATACAAGTGGATTATTGGTCAATACACACACACACATACATATATATATATATAAAACTGCTGATTAGTAGTGAGTTTTATAACTCATCTGTAGCAGCTTATACACAGACATACGTCATTTTTTAAATCAACTTTCATGAATATGTTTTTTTTTTGTTTGTTTGTTTTTAAATATGTTTCTTTCTGGAGTCTGGTCCACTTCCAGGAAAGACACATTTAAACCATAACCAAACAAGTATGAACTATTGTACACAGTTAATTAAGCCTTATCTACAACTAAATGAGATGTAACAAATAAACAGGAAGAACAAAAAAAGGAAACTTATCCGAATGCACTTTGAGAGCAAGCTAGACCTCTAGCTTTGGCCAAATAATATACACAACAGCAATAAGTCAGACTGAGATATTATACTGTTGGACCTGCAGTTATAAATCAAACTTGGGCCATGCAAAAAAAAAAAAAAAAAAGAAAGAAAAGAAAATCAAACTGCAGAAGCACAGTACATTTTCTGTGGGGAGAAACAGAAACTGCAGCAAATGCCATATATAACAGGAGATGATACTGATTGCTGTGTTAAATTCCTGCCCCTGTCCTGAGAGGTCAGAGATCAAGATCAGCCATCACACTGAATTACATGGATTTTTAAGACTTCAGAAACAAACTCCAGTAGAATGTGCATTTGCAGCCAGTTGCCAGCTTACATGTGAACAGCCTTAGGTGCTTTCCTGGATAAACAAACACACCTTAAAATCCAAATCTACTAATCTGTATTCAAAGCCATGAAGAAAACAGATCATCTTACGAGTATTTGAATCACCTAAGTAATGTGTTCACATCCTTCTTCTTTGGCAAACAAAAAAAAAAAAAAAAGCAGTAGAAAGCTTCTCATGCAGTGATGAAGTGAGGGTCCAAGCCCAATTACAATCAGACTCAGACCCACACTGTCGCAGATGCCATGTCCCCAAACAGCTGTCAGTGGCTACTGCAAAAGAACATCAACTTCACCTGTGTTATCAGCTGATGGTAGAGGCCTGGACATGGCTGCCTCAGTCTTGACAGGTGCTAGGTTCAGCAGGGTCAGGTCCATCTTAAACTAGTTTCATTTTCAAGGTGCAGAAATCAGTGACACAACATTAGACCAAAAAACCACTTTTATGTGCTGAGGCATTGATGGTTACATACTCACTTTTAGAAGTGAATAAGTTGTTTATTATTCATACTATTGAACACATCAAAACAACAGGGGTAATTTTCCTGTCGACCCCTGGAAAACTTTGCAGTCTTGACCCTTGTTTGTAAACCATTAAACAGCAGCTATAGCTAGCAAGTTTCACACCAACAGGAAGCTGTCGGGTGGCCTTTTTTCTTTGCAATAAAAAGGGAATATCCGTATGACGGTGGACAAAGACACACACACACACACACACACACACGCACGCACACACACACACACACGCAAAAAACGGTTTAACATACCTTCAGCCCGGGTACGAAGATCAGACATTGTTCTCTGCACTGGCGGCATCTCTCCACGCCGAGCCGGGCGAGGGGCACCTGTCAAGCGGCTGGGGCTTGTTAGACCTGCACCCTGTGGCTGCTGCGGCTGCTACTTCTCAACAGTCAAAGAATTGCAAAACAACGACTGAAATTGAGCGGAGGCGCCTCTGTCATGCGGGCTGGACTGCTGCGTGCTCGCTGCTAGTGAGGGCTGAAGGCGAGACAAAACCAACTTTCATGTGGCTGCTTTGACAGAAGCATGGCTAAGAGTCCGGTGCTTCGCGAATCCCTACAACATCCTAGTCACCACAAGGCGAAATAAAAAGCCGTTTGACGGATTGGACACAGCGTCAGTGGACACGGACTTACCATAAACTGAAGTGAGGGGGACGGTACCGCTTCAACATTATGGACCGTACCACATGTACCCGCAGCGGGAGGGGTTGGCATAGCAAATAACCCTCAATTTATCATGGTTTTCACTTGAACAAATCGTCGTAATTTCTTTTTTTTTTTACACGACTTAAAAAGGACTAAGAAGTATATTTTAATCAGTAGGACAGTCTAATTTAAAATAAGTATTATTAAACCGTCCAACAAAATGTTGTTTAGTGTGAACACCTCCCCCTCTGCGGTAGCTGTTCACATGTTGGGAGTTGGCTTATCACTGCTGAATTGTGTTTTATTTCTAGATAATAATGTCTTAATGGAAACTGCAGTCAGCACATAATAGGTTTAATTTTTAACAAACAGATATGCATTATACAGTGTTTATTAGCAGTATTATACATGCAATGAAAACACACCTATTGCACTGCACATACTGCTGCTTTATGCTGCAGAATGTGTTTCATATATTCTGTTATAAATCACAAAAACGTCAGCATGAAACAGGAAGTATATTTGATTCATAAATAAATCAGATAGGAAAATTAAATGACGCATTATTAGTTATACGTCATGATCAAAATTTGTATTATTAAAAATATGGAGTTACAATGAAAACCATATTTAGCTGGTACAACAATGTTTATTACATATTTATTGTATGATACATACACACACACACATATAAATGTGTGTATATATATATATATATATATATATATATATATATATATATATATATATATATATATATATATATATATATATATATATATATGTATGTATAGTACTATATATGTATATATATATATATATATATTTATATATATATATATATATATTTGTTTATATATTTCTAAGTATATATATGTTTTAAAAAGTGAGATATTGTAATCGTATTGACCAGAATGAAACTAAATATTGATCAAGAATTTTAAAATTCTAACTTCCTGAACTAAGCAATGAATTTAGTTTTCTTAACCAAAGAGACATCAGACAATCACAAGTAACATAATTTAATATTTTGCCTGAATTAAAATTTGATATTGTTTAAAGTGGTACAAATCTAACACCCAGGAAGATAAAGTTCCAGTGTCCAGACACACTATGGAAACTGGTTTAGTGCCCTTGTTGCAAAAACAGGGCAACTGAGATTTTTTTTTCCTATTTTAATTCATTCCTTTGCACAGCAACAAGTGATCATTTTTAACCTATATGGAGACTTGAACAGACCATGTCTTTGTGTTGTTGTGCTACAAAGAAAACTGCTTAGCCATACACACTTCATTCAGGAATGTTTGTGAATGTCTACTGTGTGACGTGTTAGAAAGTGGTTCAAGTCTTAGAAATGCTAAACTCTGAGACATAATTCGAGGCTGACCATGCAGTGGCAGACATGGACAGATTCTGATCACAACAATGGAATTAAGCAGTTGTAAGCTGACACTAGAAGCAGTCACTGTGTTATTATGTGATTATTGTCTCGAGACGAGCTCAGCAGAAGATCTAATCCGCAGGTGACTTACTCAAGCCCACAGTTTCTCCTCGTCAGTGTGTCACTCTCCTATCATGAATCTGCTCAAGCATGAACTCTCAGTGAACTGATAAAAGACTTTAAAGTGATCTACATGCAAATATAAAGAGGAAAGCAGGAACAATGCCATCTTTGCGGCCCACCTGCTGTGCAGTGCTTTGTGCTCTCAATCTCACTGCGGCTAAAATGCAAATCACACCGCAGATAACATTTGCACAGCAGCAGCACCACTGCAGTTTCCTGAGAGAACTGCAGAGACGCTAAAGCTTTTCTAGAGTATTTCTGCATTTTAATTTTTTTATGCTCATGTATTTTAAAGGAAATTTCTTTAGTTATGACAGAATATTTTTCTTTGCATTTTTATACTATCTGTCACTCCACTTTGGTAAAAATGACTTTGCATCAATCAATATTTTATAAAACTAAAATGCTCATAGTGTTGCTGGGATTAGGAGGAATTTGAACTATGTATGCCAGTAGACTTTTTGTGTCAATAATTCCTGCATTCCTATTTCTGTAAATCTTTTACTCCTCTTTTCAGCAAACCAAAGAGAAAAAAAAAAGAAACAGAGCCTTCAACTGCATCAAGATTACACACAATAGGAGTTCAATATTCACTACTTCCAAAAATAAGAAATTAACATTTAAACACATTTGCCTCCTCCTGTGCCTGCCAAAGTCACATCTCTTCCCAAGATTTCCTTTCTTTTCATTGCTCCACCTAATTCAACATCAGCTCACCACCACAGGGATTTGGCTCGGTAGCTCCCATGGTTGCTAGGCAACAGTGACAAGAAGTCTGCCTCTTCGATTTCGTGTGAGTTGCTCTGGTTTTCTGTCTTGTAGCATACCCAGCCCAAACAATGATTCATTCAACCAGCCATCCACAATTCAACCACTTAAAAAATGAAACAAACTGTCAAATGCAAATACTCAAAGTTTTGGTCCAACTAGTTATAGGTTTGTCAGACCCCTTACTCCTGATACTCCAAGTGCGTAATATATATATATAAATATATACACATGTCTTTTTTCCTCAATATGCTGATCTGTGAAAAAGATATCTACTGGAAAACTGATCTTAAAACATATACAGCATCTTAACACCTTAACAGAACTGTGGCTCAATTTTCCAGAATACATAAACAAAGATTAGGGGCCAAGACGTAAAGATCTGATTAACAATGAAATCATATTAGATCACAAAACGCTTTACTTCAATTAAGTTGTTGAGATGGACATTAAAACCATTTTTTATTCCATGAATGTTAAACACTAAATAAGGCAGCTATTGTGAAAACAATCTTAGATACTACCAACACAACTAAGACCATATTTAAGCAATAAGGTTATACTAAGGTAAAAAAAATATTTATATATATATATATATTTATTTTTTTTTTGTCCAAGAAGAGTTTTTTTATACTTTAAAGAGGACCCACTTGTGGCTGTAATACTTATTTAGTTCAATTTGCAGATCTTAATGCTAAAATCTTAATCTCTGTCTTTACAGGGTGGATTACTCTCACTGTTCCCCAAAGGCTGGTCGAAATGAGAGGATAGATGCAGTCATTAAGCATTCTGCTGCTTCTTTTTTTCCCCCTTTTGCTTTTCCTGCTTTCAGTCCATAAGGGAGTGGCTCGGCAGTGTGGTATTTAACAGTAATTGGATTGCACTCTGCCCCCTTGTGGATGTTGATCAGTGGCCAAGGGAAAGGTGAGATGGTTTGATAAATAGATGCTTATAAATGCAGTCACTGCAGGGTCATTTCACCAAATACAGCTCACCCCTTACACCTTGCATAATGATGCATTTCATGGTCTATACATTGTTTTGTAGTTCTTTAACTATTTAATGAAATAATATAATTGAATTAGACTTCATAAAGTAATATATATTTTACATTGTGTTGCAGAACAGCCCAAAAAAATCTACAAACAATATAAGGAAGTATATTTGAATACATCTTTCACTCAAACATCTCAAAATAAAAATTCACCCACCGCTCAGCACAGTTTGACTGTTTCCACTCAGTTACAGCTAAGTTGACAGTCAGCAGTGAAATAGTATTAATCCTTGCAAAATGCTTTTTAAATAGCAGTTTGAGGTGATGGCTGAGGTTATAGTAGCACCAGTGATGAGCTGGGAAGCTAGATAAGCCCTTCAGGCTGTTGTCTTGTCTAAATGTGTTAAAGTAAGATAAAATGGCTGCTTGACTGAACATGGCATGGCTACATTCCACAGCACTGGAGATAAAGACGTCCCATTCCTGTCTATACAGGTGGTTAACAGCACAACTTTATGTTTTTTAGTGATATCGCATTTCATCTGCTGTGGCATGTTTCATATGAAGCTTGTTTTAGCTGATGTCTCTGTTGGAGCAAAGGGAGAATGCTTTCATCACATTTACAGAGAGTATTGATGGGACGTCTGATTGAGAAGCTGCTCCTCCATGATAGAAAAGCTAATTAAAATTATATCTACAATGACTGACTTATTCAAGTTATGAGAACGCTGTGTTCATCTGGGAGGCAGAGTGATGCATTCGTACAGACTTTGGCTGTCAAATTTTCTGGAAGTCTGTACTATAGCTTAATAACTAAGCCACACATGAAAAAAATATAACTTTTTAAGCAGCACAACCCAAGCATTTCTCAATAATTAGTACTCATAAAAGGCTGATGTGTATGAAAAAATCAAAGTGTTTGATAGCCTATCCCAGCAATCTTTGGGCAAGAGACAGGGTACACCCTGGACAGGTCATCAGTCCATCACAGGGCCACACAAACAACCAATTTTAGAGCACGCATAAGGCTGCTCCTCATCAGCTGAGGATCAAACCAGCACCCTTATTACTGTGAGGCCACAGTGCTCACCACTATGCCACC
>NC_136610.1:18757641-18820141 GCF_933228915.1 Telmatherina bonti | reverse complement strand
TACAAGGTTTCTCACTGTAGCACTGGAAGCTAAAGTAATGCCATCCAGGTTCATTACAAAACCGGAAAATTTAGCTCTGAGTTTTTCAGATCCAACGAGAATTACTTCAGTCTTATCTGAGTTTAAGAGGAGAAAATTTCTAGACATCCAAGTCTTTATGTCTATGAGACAATTTTGGGATGATTTGTTTCATCTGGTTTAAAGGATAAGTATAGTTGAGTATCATCTGCATAACAATGAAAGTTTATTCCATGCTGTCTAATAATTTTGCCTAAAGGGAGCATATATAGCGTGAAGAGTATTGGTCCAAGTACAGAACCTTGAGGAACTCCATGACTTACTGTAGTTTGGGACTTGTCATTTACATGAACAAACTGAAGTCTATCAGATAAATATGATTTAAACCAGCTTAACGCTGTACCTGTAATTCCAATCACCTGTTCTAGTCTTTGTAACAGAATGTTATGATCGACTGTATCAAATGCAGCACTAAGATCAAGCCAGATAAGTACGGACACAAGTCCTTTGTCTGAGGCCATAAGAAGGTCATTAGTAACTTTCACCAATGCTGTCTCAGTACTATGATGAGCTCTAAATCCTGACTGAAACTCCTCGCATAAATTATTTCTGCTCAGGTGGGCATGTAGCTGAGCTGAAACTATTTTCTCCAGAATTTTGGACATAAACGGGAGGTTAGATATAGGTCTATAATTTGCTATCACCTCTGGATCCAGAGATTTCTTTTTAAGTAAAGGCTTGATTACAGCAGTTTTAAATGATTGTGGTACATATCCTGTCACTAAAGACATATTGATAAGATTTAGTAGTGATGTATTAATTAAAGGGAAAATGTCCTTAAAGAGGCTCGTTGGGAGAGGGTCTAAGATACAGGTGGATGGTTTAGATTATGCTATTATTTTAGTTAATTCAGAGGGTTGGACAGGACAGAAACTATTTAGACACAAGTCAGATCCTGGTTCTAAGGATCCTTCGGAGACCACAACAGGCTCAACATTATAGGTAGAAGGAAGAGTATTGTGAATTTGATCTCTAATAGTGTCAATTTTATTCCTGAAAAAATACATGAAATCATCACAGCTAAGTGAGAAAGGAATACATGGCTCCACAGCGCTCCGGCTCCTAGTAAGCCTAGCTACAGTGCTGAAAAGAAACCGAGGGTTGTTTTTGTTTTCCTCTATCAATGATGAATAATAAGCTGTTCTTGCCGTACGTAAGGCTTTTTTGTATACGATTAAACTTTCTTTCCAGGTTAAGTGAGACTCCTCTAGTCCTGATGAACGCCATCTGTTTTCCAAACGCCTTGATGCCTGTTTTAGAGCTCCAAGCTGGGAATTAAACCAGGGAGCCTTCATAATCTTACCTAATTTCTTCTTCTTTAGGGGAGCAACATTATCCAAGGTTGTACGCATTGAAGCTGTTATAGTAGCAGCATGTTGATCAATCTGAGCAGGAGTAAGGCTTAAAGGGGGACTCTCAGTCATGCTAACACATGGTAGATGTGAAAAAATTGATTCAATTGATTGTTTAAATTTTGTAATATTATTGTCTGATAAACATCTACTATAGTAGAATTTATTTTTGGTCAGTGAGTAATCAAATAAAGTGAATTCAAAGGTTAACAAGAAGTGATCGGACAAGACAGGGTTTTGAGGAAATACTTTGAGCTTATCAGTCTCAATACCATATGTTAGAACAAGATCAAGAGTGTGACCATGAGAGTGAGTGGCTCCATTGACATTTTGTGAAAACCCAACTGAGTTTAGAATAGAGCTAAAGGAAATGTTTAAACTATCATTTTCAACGTCAACATGAATATTAAAATCACCTAGTACAATGACCTTATCAATAGTCAGCACTAACTCAGACAAGAGATCAGAGAATTCGGTCAGAAACTCAGAGTAAGGTCCAGGTGGGCGATACACTAATGCTAAAAGGAGCGGTTTCTCTGAATTCCATTTTGGATGAGATAAATTTAATGTCAGGAATTCAAAGGATTTATAGTTAGTTTTGTGCTTAGGATTTATTAAAAATTCTGACTTAAAAATAGCTGCAACACCTCCTCCTCTGCCTGTAGTTCTAGGAATGTGAAAGTTTAAATAGTTAGCTGGCGTAGCTTCATTAATACTAACAATCCTCTTGCTGTAACCAGGTTTCCGTAAAACAGAATTAATCAATGTGGTGATCACCTATCAAGTCATTGACTAAAAAAGACTTATTTGGGAGGGATCTAATATTCAGTAGGCCACACTTTATTGTCTTATTTTCAGATTTTATTAGATCCATTGTTTTTATTTTTATGAGGTTTTCACGATTAACCCCAGAAGTGTTTTTGTGTTGTTTAATTCTTACTGCTGGGAAGTTGTATAAGGTCGGAATGGGGTTTTGGGTGGGCGGCGGCAGGTGGGAAGCTGCAGAAAAGTGTGTAGGACTACAATTCTGCCTCCTGGTCCCAACCCTGAGTTGTCAATTTAGCTGACTAATAAAAGAGTCCATATTGCTAGATAAGAGAGCGGCTCCATCCAACGTGGGATGGATGCCATCTCTCCTAATAAGACCAGGCTTTCCCCAAAAAGCGCTCCAATTATCTATAAAACCCACGTTGTTATCGGGACACCACCTAGACAACCAGCGGTTGAAGGATGCCATGCGGCTAAACATGTCATCGCTGATTAAATTTGGCAAGGGACCAGAGAAAACTACGGAGTCCGACATGCTCTTGGCAAAGTTACACACCGAAGCAACATTAATTTTAGTGACCTCCGATTGGCGTAACCGGGTGTCGTTACCGCCGACGTGAATTACAATCTTACGGTATTTACGTTTAGCCTTAGCCAGCAGTTTCAAATACGATTCGACGTCGCCCGCTCTGGCCCCAGGAATGCATTTGACTATGGTCCCCGGTGTCTCTAGAGCCACGTTTCTGACTATGGAACTACCTATAATCAGGGTTTCTGCCTCAGCGGGTGTGTCACCGAGCGGGGAAAATCTGTTAGAAACGTGAACAGGTCGGTGGTGGCCAGTGGGTTTTGGTTTGGGGCTACGCTTCCGCCTGACCGTCGTCCAGCCCGCCTCGGCTCCCGGCTGCGCGGGAACTGCTGAGGGACGGCTCGGGATGGCTGCCCTGGCTGGTAGCTCCGCACTGGCTAATGGGGGCTTGCTGACTAACTGCTTCCCTAACTGAGTGCGGAGCTGGGCTTCTAACTCACAGAGCCTCGCCTCCAAGGCTGCCAAGCTGCTACACTTAATACACCTACCGTTATCACTAAAGGAGGCGGAGGAGTAGCTAAACATCAGACACACCGAGCAAGAAAAGGCAGGGGACCGGGGTGTGGGAAGAGAGCTAGCAGCCGTGCTAAAACCGAGTGCTTGAGCTGTTTAAGTCAGTAAACAGAAAGCCAAAGATCCCAAAAATAAATGAATATATAGAACAGTGGTTTGGGAAGATATTGTGCGCTAAAGTGAGTGGTTGGTTAACAATAGATAGAAGTTAGAAAGAAGTTAAAGGAGCCAACGGCTCGTAGCAATCCGCAGTGACACACTCTAGGGAAACAGGAAATGACACAATACGTTACCGCAACGTCAGCGCGTCCAGACAACGCCAAGCATCCTGATATCATGATCTCAAGTTAGTTGTTTAACAGGAAGTCTGTCAGTCATTGTAGCACAATCTTAAAGACGATCTTGGTCTTGATACTGAAAGCAAATGGCAGTTTGAACGCAAATTAAACCAAAGGAGGGCATGAAATTTTCAGAAGTCACCGCCCAATTGAACCAAGTCCCCCAGACTATCCTGGTGCGAATGCCCCCTAAGTCCTAGTTTCTGCAGAGAGTTTTATGTCCTGGTTGTCCAGTTTGAGATATATTTTAGTCTGTTCCAAATGAATGGGAGAGTTCTGCAGGTGCAAATGTGGCTAAAAATCAGGTTTCCTCATAGGGCAGCTCTGATCTCATCCAAAGAAAGGGAAATGTTTGTTTGATTAAAGTGTATGAAATCAGGCTGTTAAAAGTCTTCTGTCAAAGCTGTGGTGAAAACTGTGTAAACTGTGATGAATAATTCAAAGAACACTATCATTTTACTTGAGATTAGCTTGCTAGGTTGCCATGGCAGAACTGCATGTATTATTTAATGGCTATGAGAGTGTGACTGTAAGGCAGCTTACAGGCTCCCAGTCATTTTTAGATCTGTTCACACAGCGAGGATTAAACCTGGTAGTAATCCATGGAAAACAAAACAGTGTGTCTGAGTTGCAAATTTACCTCTGAATGAGAGGAAGGGAACTGGACTGCAGTGTATTAGACCATGTAATGTGGGAAAGGGTTTGCAATGGAGGGGACAGTGGTGACAGCGGGAGCGGAGAAGCCACAGAAGCGGGTAAGGTTCCGTGTGGCTTCGGGGAACAGCGGCCGGGTGCTGAAGGAGATGTTCAAAGATGAGGGGCCCTCGGATTCACTGGATTCAGACTGCACCAGCAGTTCTGATGCCGAACGAGCTAGTACACCCTCTACAAGTGGAGACGTACATGGAAACCTGTATGGATGCTTGGGCTCTGAGCTGGACAACAGTGAGAGTGAACCCGATGACCTGCTCTTGTATGCAGGGGCCACCAAGGACTGGATGTTCACCACCAAGAGGGTCAACATCCTCAGTAAAAATGGGACTGTGAGAGGGGTCAAGCACAAAGTCAGCGCAGGTCAGACGCTGTTTGAAAACCTCCCTAATTCCAACAGTGTAAGTATTTCTAAGTGAGCCCGGGTTTACTTAGTGCTTACTGTGGCATTGTTGAAGCCATTTCCCATCACTGTCAAGTCTAGTTACAGGTAGGAGCAATGCAAATGTGAGATTGTGATAAAAGCACACAACAGAGGACAAGGTCATTGTGCAATTAAAGATTAATGATGCATTTCGTTAAGTGTTTCAAGAGAAACTAATCAGGTTAATGATTTCTCAGGACTGCTTTCTAGTATTCCTACTGACTGCTGTTTGTCATTTTGAAGTAATTCTGGGTCTGTTTGCTGATGCAAACGTAAAACAGAAGGTCATAAACTATTCTATATGAAGTTATACAGGGAGAACTCACAGCATTACCAAACTAGAAACAGCTTTTCAGCACAATTAAGTGAGATTATCTTTCTTTTGGGGTAAAGATTAAGTGCTTATCAAGGTGAAGCAGCCTGTCTAGAACCAGGAGGAAAAGTCTAATGTTTTAAAAAGCTTTATGCACATGCTATATCTAATCTGACTCGTAGACCATGCATAACATCTTTTTGGATCATTTTTAATACGCTAAAAGAAAATGTTAACACAATGAAGATTTTCCAACTGATTTCTAAACTCTATTAAGATACATGCCAACCAAAGACGGAATGTGTAAGAAAGTTTACAAATCAAAAGCAAAGAAAATTAAAAATTTACCAAAGGAAAGCTTATGTGACTTTTCTTATCATAAAGCTGCTCAACAGTTGTCTGATGTTTATTTTATCTTGCTAAAATTATACTCATTTATCAATAAAAGTCACACAGTTCCCATAAAACTCCAAAACAGTTGCTCATATATTTGTGTATGTACTTTCCCAAATATTTCTGTCTCCTGTAATTGGTCTGCTCCAGTGTCTGAGGCAGGAACCACCTATTTTTTTTCTTTTGGAATTTCAAGTTACTGTATACCCTTAAGCTTGGGATAGGCTACTGGTATTGCATAATGATTTTCAGGAAATAAAAAAAACTTTAAGAGGCAATTAAAGACAAAACACAACATTTTTGTTATTATTTAGGCAAGATTTTCTGTAAGCTGAAATGAACACATCACACCGAAAATGTAACAGAACTCAGGGTCACATCTACCAAGATGCAATAAACTCATAAGAACTTGATGACTGCAGCTGTTTGACCAGCCAGGTGCAAAAGAGCTGTTTCAACATTCACATACTTATACATGCATAAACAAATTTTAAAAAAGAAACAGAGGCAGAGACAGACAAAAGGATTCCTGCAGTTTACAGAGACAACTTGCATCTGGGTCTAAAAAAAAAAAAAAAGATTTGCAATATTTGTGGTGCAGGGCCAAAAAGAAAAAACCAACCAAACAAACATACAAACAAAGAAAACACCTCCAAATCTGTAACAAAGCCTTTTCTGGGCAAAACTGAAGATGTGGGTAGATGTTGAGGTAGTCATGGCAACATTAGAGTAACATACGTGTGATTGATTTGAATGTTTGGACTTCACTGAAACGTTGCAGTCTATAAATTCTTTCCAATCTCATGTTAAATTAAAATGTAACTTATAACAAAATGAAGAATAGAGTACAGAAAGCAATTCTTTTACTTTTTTTTTCTTGTTTTTTGGCATCAACAAGCAAATGTGTATTTATTCAAGCCAGTACTGATGGAGAAGATGTATGCTCTTATATCCTTTACTGTTATAAACTTGCCATGTTGATGGCGTTCTGCTAGACTACCTGACCAACTCCTGCATGTATGTTGAACACTTAGCTTCTTTTTCTCTGGATTTGGTTAATCGCCATTGTGACAAATTTATGATGGCAAACAAAGTTTTCCTTTCATAAATAACATTCAAATACAAGGAATTGGCTTTTATTAGAAGATCACAGTTTTGTAAAAAGTTTATAGCTCACTTTTTATTGATAATTTTTGTATTACTTGTGTTTCAATAAATGGATACAGTCTGAAATGTTGAAACTGAAAACCTGCAGCATATGCTTTCTCACAGATGGAGCTGGCTCTTGAGTTTGGGCGAATAGTTATTTACACCACAAGTTTCCGTGTGGTGAGGACAACCTTTGAGCGCTGCGAGCTGGTCAGAAAGATCTTCCAGAATCACAGGGTGAAGTTTGTGGAGAAAAACATTGCCCTGGACAGCGAGTATGGCAAAGAGTTGGAGGAGAGGTGCCGGCGTGTGGATGAATCTCCTTCATTACCAGTAGTATTCATTGATGGACATTACCTTGGGGTGAGTCTTGATTACTCTTTTCTAATTATACACTCAGTAGTTCGTGCATCCACTCTAAAGACTGAGCTTTTATATTTCACTTGTTTTGCAGGGTGCAGAAAAAATACTAGGCATGAATGAATCAGGAGAGCTGCAAGATCTTCTGACAAAAATTGAGGTTGGTTTCCTTGTGTTTGTCTGAGAAAAGCAAACCATGAATAATTGATTTAGACCCAATAGATGAATTTCTTGGGAATTTATCTCAGTCAGCCATTTGTTTTTTCCACACTAATTTTAAATTATTCATACATTTTTTTTTTAGCTTTACTGGACAATATTGTGCTGTATGTGATTTGTAGCAAATTAAATATTGAAAAGAAAGTTTGCTTGTAATCATGATAAATTCATGATTTCTTTTTAGTTCAAAATTACTGAGATGAACATATTGCAAACAGGAGAAACCATTTCCTCTCACTTGTCATGTCATCAATAAAACATGAGCAAACTGTAATGTAAAAATGCAAGCACATCAGTAAGCAGGCATTAGTTATGAGGGTCCTGTCATTGATTGATCTTTTCAAACACAACATTACAGAGCAAATGACTCTGAGGTGCAACTGACATGGTAAAAAAGAGACACACATACACGCACACACACACACACACACACACACACATATATAGGCCTATATCTATCTATCTATCTATCTATCTATATATATATATATATATATATATATATATATACATATACATATATATATATATATATATATATATATATATATCTCCATCCATCTATCTATCTGTCTATATGTATATATATATATATATATATATATATATATATATATATATATATATATATATATATATATATATATATATACATGTATATATGTATATATATATATACATATATATATATATATATATATATATATATATACACATATGTATACGTATATGTATATGTATATATATATATATATATATATATATATATATATATATGAAGAAGTGACAAAAATGTCCTTTCAGACACTCATGAATCACCAGCCTCATCACACAAGATGAAGTCCATTTTATAATAGCTTAATATCATTTGAACAGGAAGCCAGGCCACAAGTTGATTTTGAAAGAAAGTACAGCATGAGTACATAAGAAATCTAATCTGTATCTAAATCTAAATCTAAAATCTCATTTTGTGAAGATGAAGCACACAGATCACACAAGGATCTGGTCCACCAGTAAACCAGAACTCCTGTAAGAACAAGTTGTAAATCCTACTACCAAAAAGACCAAGTGGCAGCTTTGTTTTTTTTAACTTGTTGCAAATATTTCCACATGGTGTTTCATATTATTAATGCAAAGATGTTTTATTTATCACGTTTCTCCAATGCAAACACAGTTATCACAGCTGTGTGTATGTGTCTGTGTGTGTGTGTGTGTGTGTGTATTTTGAAAGAGGAATACAATACTTTTCTTGATCCTTTTTTTCCTTCTTTTAATATTTGCCCCCACTGGCCCACATATGTATAAAGTATAGTTCCACCACTGGTTTTGATATGCATTAAGAATACAGGGCTTGGTTATTCTTTAATTTGATGCATTATTAATTTATTAAAAAAGTGACGTTTCCTCTTTTTGTTTTGTTTTTTTAAAGAGGGTACAGCATCCCCAGATGTGCCAGACCTGCGGGGGCTTTGCCTTCATTCCGTGCCCTATGTGCCATGGCAGCAAGATGTCCGTGTTTCGCAACTGCTTTACGGATTCTTTCAAAGCCCTCAAGTGCACTTCCTGCAATGAAAATGGCCTCCAGCCCTGTATGAGTTGCAGCCAGTGAGGATGTTAAGTGCCTGTACCAATATCCCTCCTTTTTTCACATAGGAACTGGAACTCAACAGCTACACAGGCAATGAAATGCCCCAATCTTCCTCCAAGGCCATTGTAGCAAGGAAAAATGGAAATTTCTAATAAAATTTGTGAACTTGTTGATATGAGTATGTTGAATCTATGCAACTTATGCTCTGGTGCTAGTGTCTGTACAGTTCTCTTGTAAATGTGGTTTGCCAGGGTCTAATAAGAGGGAAAAAAAAGTTTACTGTGAGGTCAAGACCTAGTCCGGCCTCTGGTACACCTAAGCTTGTTAGTGAGCAGGCTACTTAATTAACAATTCTCCTCTCAGTAATCCCATATCAGACACGGTTGAGGATAACAGACACTCAGGACAAACAGTGAAAGTCAGGGAATCAGTTTTCAGAAAGTAGATAGCAGGAAACTGGAACTTTATTCCCAACAGGGCACAACACAACAATCTGAAAATAAAGACTCATAATACTGTGAAAATATTCTAATCATTTGAGTATTTATCATACAACTAAATTTACTCCTTATCTATGCAATTTGGCCTGACTGTCCTGTCTGATGGCATTTTAATGGACGGAAACCTTAAAAATAAACAGTAGCAGTGAGCAAATGTACCATAGATTGATATAATGTAAAGACAAAACTGGGTGAAAGTTTTTCTTTCTTCATTGGTCTTAAGAAGTTAAAAAAAAAATTATAAAACATTTTAGCTGCAGTGGAAGGTGAAAACATTATGAGCCTATCTGAAATGAATCAAGAGAATCAAACGATCTTTTCCCCAGCATTTTATGTATTTATACTCCTTCCATAATGAGACAATTTTATCACCAACACCAACTGGTTTAAATGCTTGCTTGCCTTTTACAATTAGACAGAAGAGACCAGGTTAAATTAAATACATGACAGTCTGAAAAGCTGTCTGAAATAATAAAGTTCCACAGACTTTCTTTATAGATTTCTTAAAAATTGATTATTTTTTTTGTACTGTAAACAAACAAGCAGATGGAACACGGTGTTTCAACTCCAGATCTACTTAATAGCTCAAGATAAACACATCATTTATTTTTTTTTTTTTTAGACTGAATTCTAAACAGGATAAAAAAAAAACCAAAAAACAAAACTAAAGGACATGCCACTAGGTAGACCAACGATCCATGCCAGTTCACACGCAATCTCCGCAGTTTTTGTGTATTTAACGAATGATGTCATTAACCGGCTGCCATCCATGGGGTCAGAGAAACGCAGCGCTCGCGCAGCACAGCTCTCTACGCTGTCATAGCCCTGTACAATGCTGCTTGAACATGATTAGACAAGGCAGCACTGTAAAGAGGCTAAAAGCGTAGAGCAGGGTGGTGGTCAACATGATGCTCCTCCGCCATGAAGACCCTTCCTGTCATCTCCGCCTCTCGCACACAGCACCTGGATTCTTCAACATGCGACTGCGCCTGTGATGGAAACAGCAACCAAATCGATCATTTAAAAGACAGGGGAGAAGAAGAAATAAATAATAAACAATGTAAATATAAGGAGCACACACAGATGACAAAAAGTAAAACGAATAGATTGGCTTTTTGCACAAGCACAGGTTTTATTTCAGTACAGCGCTGAGTAGGCTGCTGATGGGATTTAGGATTTTATAACCACAGGCTGGGGGTGATGGAGGGAGGCTTCATGAAAATCTTGAGACCCCAACCGTACAGGTTTAGTGCGCCCCCATCTGTGGGCTGCTGGAGGGGGGAAAAACCCGAGAAAGAAAGAAAGGGAAAAAAAGGAAACGGACATACATCGACAATATAACACAATTGTCTACACTGTCTTTGTTTTCAACTTACAAAAAAAAGAAGAAAAAAAAAAAGAAGAATTAGATGCGCTGAAAGAGGCGATTGGAATGTGCAGAGCTGCAGGACTGAAAACGTGTGATTTCCAGTCTCCAAGCATGTTGCTTTTTATGAGACGACACGTCAATCCGATGATTTATTATTATTATTATTGTTTATGAACTGACGTGCAGAAACGACTTTGTCATGTTCTGAGTAAGGGGAGACATGAAAGGAAACAGGATGGGCAGTGGCACTGGCACAATCGACTTGGGAATGGGAATGAAGAGACATGACATTGATATGCGCGTAACACCCAAAAATGTTAACACAACATTCAAAGGTGGAAAAACCTGCAATGGAGCTCTTGTCCGCACCGTGTCCGCCTCTCTCCAGGATCAGCGAGAAAAAAAAAAAAAAATCAGTCGAGTAGTCTAGCGTGGTCCGGCCGCGGTGCTGCGCGTAATGTTTTGAACGGTTGGTCAATGCGCAGACTGGTTGGAAATGACTATTTTTATTGACGTCAGCGTGCAGGCTAGTGCCCCCCTTTCTCATCCCCACAACTGCACCATCTATTGGACTTGGGTTTACATTCCAGTCAACCATCTGTGACTTAAACAAGAAAAAAAAAAAAAAAAACAGGAAAATGAACCCACAAAAAAAAAAAAAAAAAAAAAGGATGGGAAATGTACCTTATTGTTGTCATCTCATCTTTTGCGCAATGATCTTCAAGTTTGCACACCAAAAACATGCAAGAGAGAGCTGCTCCTGACTTAAAACACCAAAGACACCTCATCATCTGGGATAGTTTAAGCAAAACAGTAAAACAAGAAAATATAAAGCAATTTAATTTAATAAATTATTTTAAATTTATTCCAAGTCCTTCAACAGTGGCAACATCAGTAAAATATTTCACTATTAACACCTTCAAAAAAAAAAAAAAAAAAATATATATATATATATATATGTATATGTATCCGCCTCCCAAAGAGTGTCATGGCTCCGGCCCACCTCCCAAAGCGGTACAAGATGTTGGCTGCAGGTGTTTCCAAGCTGCAGCTGTGACAGATCTTTCAGCAAACGCACACCCAGTCCGAAAATGCAAAATCACAATCATTGCATGTTTTACACAGATTATTCAGCACAAACACCAGCTTTGGACAACTCAACTGATAGTTAAGCACAAATACTGCACAAGATGACTCTGTTATGAGAACATTTTTTTCTCTTCTTTATATATAGTTTACAACAGTTTGTGGAGGTCTGCAATAGAGCATTTATTTTTCATTCCTTTAAAAAAAAAGAAAAGAAATAAAAATAAAGACAATGAAAATGAGGGAAAAGCCATTTCCATGTGCTTTTAACTTCAACTTTGAAATAACAGACATTTGCCGATCAACTAGAAACATCACAGAACGTTTCTCAGTCTTAAATATGAACATCAAGGTTTACAGCGGGCAAAGAGACACAAGAGGAGAGGCCTATAATGTCTTTTCTTTGCTCAGGAGGATGTAAATATGATCATAAATATATAATTAGGTCATAAAATATCAGTAATACGATGATTTAATGTCACTTTTTATACCTTTTGCATAAACATACTTTTCTAGTGCTTCTCTTCCCACCATCAGTTAAGTAAATTACAAACCAAACTGCCGATTCTTCTATAAAAGCAATACAATCTAGTCAACACCATCTTCATTAGAAACCTGCTGATCTTCAGTTAGCTTTAAGATTAAAAGAAAAAAAAATCTAATATAGTCTATGCATGAAATAATTCTTATCTTAATATGCAGCCCATAGGTTTTCCTCTGCACTAATGAAGGAAACGCTGTCACTGTGGTTCAAGCACAACATTAAAGTACAAGTCTCATTAATGATTCTGGTCCTGCTCTGGGTTTTGCTTTTCCAGCAAATATGACCTCATCCAAGTCCAGACACATTTATGGAGGAATGTGAGCTCAAGCAAACAACCAGGAGACCACACCGTCATGTCCGTGGCAGAATTTCTGTTGAAACTCAAGGAGACTCATGACAGTCCGGAGTCCGCTGCCAAAAAACCGCTCGCATGTTGGCGTGAAAGTGGATCTCTGGCAGGATGACCTCAACAGTATCAATAACAATCACTGCTCAGACGCAGTCAGTGTTAATGCTGCTGAACTAATCTACAGTAAGACTTGATGACTTGTTGGGGTTTGATGTGGTGGTCAGAGCAGAGGCAGATGGTGAAGGCGGGTGCAGCCATCCTTCACCTTTTCTTCTTCTAATCTTCTTGGAGCTACAGGATGTTTCCTCAGCAGAGACCTGGAGGTGCTGCTATAGTATTTCCAAGTCTACATGACGAACTTCTGGGTTACGTTGCTACAAAGGAAACAGACAGAGTTACTTACATATCCCAAACTACACCCTATTAAATAGTAAAAACATGTTTCCAGATACTGGATGTTGCATAAGATGAGCAAACCTTGAGCTCTTTCTCCAAGCGGTCCACCTCAGCCCCCAGTGTGTCAATGATGTTCTCCCCGTGTTTTAACATGAAGTTCTCCAGCTCCTCTGGTGTTTTTACCTGCTGAATGTCCTGCAGAGACAAAGACACTCAGACAAATGTGCAATGTAGACATGTAATGGATACGACAAAAGCCAGAATAAGATCTGATGTCTGTTACTACTAAAATATTTCTGTTCTTCCAATTTATGAAGCTCATAAGAACCATCTGGTGTACAAGCAAACCGCTCATTTGAGTGGCTACCAGTCTGTGTTCTCACTTGTTCGGACTGCAAAAATGTCTTAATGCAAGTGTAGGGGAAAATAAGGTTCAAACTAAAGTGAAAAGGAAAAAAAAATTGTAAAACAGTTTTCAGATACTTTAACAGAAAAAAAATGCATATTTAGTTTAAAACTGTTGTATGCAGTTGTGTTTCTGCAGGGCCTGAAAGACTATGAAAATAAATCTAATTGTAATTTTTATGAGCAATATTGATCACAATTTAAACTTATAGATTCCAGCTTCTGTTCAGTATTAAAGCTGGGGTAGGTAATGTTGGGGAGCTAGCAAGATGTGAAAGTAGCACCCTGCCTTAGCTCCTCCCCCTCTGGTTTTGCTCCTTGTGTGATCCAAGCTTTTTTCTTACCTCCACCAAGGAGGTTATGTTTTTACCGACATTTATCCGTTTGTGTTCAAGATAACTCAAAAAGTTATAGTCTAACTATATTTCTTATTGTTCATGATTACAAAATGTACAGAATACTATCAGGATGAGGAATCACTTTGCCCAGAGTAAAAAACAATAATGTCTCTGGGCAAGATTACCTACCCCAGCTTTAATGCAGACATATATCAACATTTTTACATGAAATGGAGGATTACCACATGAGACGCCATCTAAATAGGAACTGCTCTTCATTCTAAGACCTGGAATAGCTTCTTTTATAAACTGCAAGATGCAACCTGGGGCCAAAACACCAACGCCTAAAGGTCACATTTCCTCTACAAAAGGTTTAACCTTGTATTAGAACATAAACAATCTGACAGAGATGGGACTTGGGTTGCATTTCCAGTGACTTGAGACTTGATTTGGACTTACAATCTATATATATTTATTTAAATGACCTCCTCTCGATCGGATCTCCTGTTTGTGTCATTTCCCCAGATGTAACACTTCTATAATGTCACACAAAGACAGATCAAATAATTAAAATAATAGCAGCACCAGTGAACATGTTGGTTGCTGCAGCACCGCTGTAACTTCTGGGAATTATAAACCTCATTTAAAAAGAACAAATAAAAGAGAAGCAAATAGCAACATCTGTGTTTAAGAAATGCAGGATGCTGGATCTACCTCACCCACCTTCAAAGCAGCTCGTCACTGTAATGTGAAAGCTTAATGTTAGCATCTATGTTAGCAACAATGCTCGTGCCACAGCGATGAAAGCAGCAGCTTGTTACTATCTTTATTACAAAATAATGTCAACTCTATCTGCCTGAAAATTTCTGAATGTGTTCAGAGGAAGACAGACATTTACTATGCAAAATTAAACTGCTATCAAACTGGGATCAGACCCACTAAACAACCTGGCTTTACTGGATCTCTTAAAAAAAAAAAAAAGCAGAGCTGATGCTGGTTTGGGAACGCACAGACTGTTGTACCTACAAGTATTGGATCTAAATTAAATATAATCTTAAGTTGCTGTTGTTTTTTCTTCTTTTTTCCAGTTTTTAAATTTTAAAATGAATATTTTCTCTAATCATCTTACTGTTATTTCTGCTCTTTAAAAAATATTAAGATTTTTCTGATGAACTAATGCAGAGATCTCTGCACAGTTTTTTTTTATGTTTACCTGCTGAAATATATCCAAGTCAATTTATTACTGGGCGATTAAAAGGCCTGTACAGAACCTGACTGGCTGTCATTTGGATCAAGTACAACTTTGATCAGGTATGTTGAAGCAGGAAAATGTGTAAAACCTGCAGGACAGTTGGTGATCCCTGCGCTAAAATGTAGCATATTAACTCTCCTTTCTACGTTCAGGGCGAACAGTTTCAGAACATTTCTTTGTGGGTCCTCATGGATTTTTGTACATGTTAAAAAAAAAACCTCTTGTATAATTTATGTTAAGAGAATATTTAGTATTCTGACAAAATTTCCATGTTCATGGTTATCAGGTTTTCATAAAATTGTCCAGTGAAGAGGGAGAATGCTAAAGATCAGCGCTGGAAATAAATTTTGTCAGATAAACGGTGAATACAGATTTTACACTCCTTGGATATCATAATGTAGTCTTCTGGGCAAAGCAGGCGGCAGGTTTCAAATGGGAAATTACTCGTACAAAGTGACTTGCTTTGTAAAAGAAGATGAGTAATCTGCAATCTGACATTAGTTATCTTCTTTACATCACAGCGCACCATTTCTCTCTATAAGCAATCCTCGGTTTACGAACTAGTTCCATTCCGACCGCTGTGATGTAACTCGAAATTCTGCGCAAGTCGGATTTTTATCCTTAAATACCCGATATCACTCCCTTGATCACTAAATAACTATCTAAATACACATATTATACATCATATTAATAGAAATACAGTACAGACAATTAAAATTTGCACTGAGGGGTCATCTCAGCCTCCGTGTCACACGTCGTAAGAGCCTATGTGGGCCCTTGTAACTTTGAAACTCGCTCTATTTTTATTGTTTACATTTTATGTAATGAGCGTCGTAAAGTTGAAACGATATAAGTCGAGAACCGCATAACCTGATGACCACCCGTACATATTTTTTGTATTGGCTACAGCAGAGTCACACCTGAAGTGGAGGAAAGCACACTTTAAGCAACAGACAGAAAACGTTGCTATGTGCGCAGAACATGTTAATTCAGCAACATTTTTTTTATTTTTTTTACCTCTCCCAGGGAGGTAATGATGGAAATGATCAACAACACATTATCTTAGGTCTGAACGTTAAGAACACTTAGCGTACATTCACTTAGTAAAATTCTCTTTATTCGCTTCATCAGGACATTTCAGGCACTGTTTTTTTTTTTTGTCATAGTTTTTCAGTCATTTATGGTAAATGAGTCTGTGATGAGGGTTTTAAAATACAACATGGCTCCATAACTGAGTGTAGCCGTCACATGATGTTTAAATGACTTTAGCATAAATAAAGATGACAGGAAAATGGCTGAAGGAGTGTATCTGTAAAACCTTGGATGCTCGCTGCACTTTCGAAACTGGGATCAGGCAAACTTTAACATGAAAATTACCCACCTCTTTATTAACTTGAAAATTTCAATGTTTTAAATAGCAACTTAATGTTAAAAATGACTGCTCAGCCCTAATTTTTGCACATACGGAACTTATCTGCTGAAAACTCTGATTAGGAGTTATCTTTGTATTATTAGAAATCCATATCAGACTACTAATCATACATATATCAATTTATTACAACACACCTATTCAAAAAATTTGAATATGTTTTAAACCAAGGTGGTGTTCCTATGACAGGAGAGCAGGAGGGAACTTCTGCAAATAGCCTGAGCATAATCTAAGTAAAATGATAATAAAATTAGTTATTAAACGTGAAGTACGTCTGGATAGCAACATACACTATTCACAAAAAGTTAGGGATATTCAGCTTTTGGGTGAAATTTCACAACAAGCCTAAAATGCATTCAAACCTGTACAGGTGAACTTAATGTGATCTTCTCTAAGCTTTTAAATGCACATTTCCAACTGTTAAATGTTTCAATAAATTTTGCACAAGTTGCTGTTCTCTAACAAGGAGCTTAACGGCAAAAATCACGGCAGGTGTGTGATCCTTGAATTGACCAATAAATGTCCTGGTTCAATTAGAGCTGGTGTTTAAACAGTTGTCCTCATCATGCTGTTCACATTTTGACATCATGAGACCAAGACGACACCTAACAATGGAACAACAGTCCCTTGCCATTGCGATGCTTCAAACAGGACGTTCTCAGACAGAAGTGGCCACTGAGCTTGGAGTGTCACAGAGTGTCATCAGCAGGTTGCAACAGAGATATGGAGAGACTGGAAGAGTCACAGAAAGGCCTAGAAGTGGACGTCCTTTGGCCACATCCCGTGCTGATGACCGCTACATTGTGAACACTGCCCTGAGAAACCGGATGATGAATGCCACTCAACTCCAGGCACGTTTAAGAGAGGTGAGAGGCACCCAAGTGTCACGTCAGACCATTCGAAACCGTTTCCATCAGCGTGGTCTGCGTGCTAGACGACCTGCACGGGTACCTGACCACACCACCAGGCACAGGCATCATCGTCTTGCATGGGCCAGGGAGCATTTACGCTGGACGAGGAACCAGTGGGCCTCAGTGCTGTTCTCTGATGAAAGTCGATTCACACTGAGCAGAAATGATGGCCGGCAACGATGTTGGAGACGTCAGGGAGAGCGCTATGCATCAGCCACTGTTGTCACCAGGCGAGCTTTTGGTGGTGGCGGTGTTACAGTGTGGGCAGGGGTGTCCACTTGGTACAGAACCGCCCTACACTTTGTGAATGGTACAGTGACAAGCCCATACTACCTGAACATCATCATTAATCCAGTGATTGTGCCCCTACATGAACAGCACAGGCCTAATTTCATCTTCATGGACGACAATGCTCCTGCTCATCGAGGCCGCATCATCAGGGAACGGCTGTTGGAGACTGGTGTACCTCAAATGGAACGGCCTGCACTCTCTCCAGACCTGAATCCCATTGAAAACCTGTGGGATCAGCTGAGCCGTCGTGTAGAGGCTCAAAACCCTGCACCCCAGAACTTCAATGACCTGAGGGCTGCCCTTCAAGAAGAGTGGGATGCCATGCCTCAGCAGGCAATAAGTTGCCTTGTGAACAGCATGAGACGTCGTTGTCAAGCTGTAATTGATGCTCAAGGGCACATGACGAGATATTGAGACGTTCAAATTTTTTGTTGTGGTGTAACTACCATTGTTGTTACCTTTTGTGTTGAATGAATTTTTTGAGATGAGGAAATCAGTAGTGCATCCTTCTACTTAAATGTCTTACTTTTATCATATTATATCACTGTAGCATGAACATATTGCATTTTCCATAAATTTCACCTGAAAGCCAAATATCCCTAACTTTTTGTGAGTAGTGTATATGTAAATATGAAGAGCAGCATTGTGAATAAAGAAAAATTATGAAATGAGCGTGAATCGTGCTTTGACTGAATGTATATTAATATAAACAGGACACTGAATACTTACATTAAGGATTTGGTCAATGTCTTGTTTCTCCAGATAAGACCTGGTCACCACTCGGCCATCAAAGTCGACTTCAGCCTTGAAGCGCACTTTACTCAGACCCATATCAGTGGCCTTCACATCATGGATGGCTCTGCTCAACAAAATAAAAGACTTCAGGAAATCTCAACACAACATCATCTCTGAATAAAAAGTAGTATTTCTGTAGCCAATGTGCAACTTTTAACACCATATAAGCACATCAAAAACTGGTGATACTTGCATTACTCAAACAGCAGTTTGTAACTCACACCCTCCTGCATCAACAAGCTTAAACTAAATAGGGTTAGAAAGCCTGGTATGGTGAAACACGAAGTCAGGCAAAGTTGCACCTTAATTGAAATGATAAAATTTAAGAATGAAGCCATCTACTTAGTCTTTCAGTTGTGGAATATAAAACAAATCTGTCAACTGAGGAAACCATTTACTGATTAAAAAATGATCAAAATAGTTGTTAATGGCAGCCTTCGTGGCCATGTGACTGAGGCATTAAACTGGATTACTTTGCTCTACACTGAACAGCTGAACAGAAGAACGGTTGCATGTCAAGTGAGTAAATACCAGGTTGTTTATTTTAAGCCTGAATGCTGTTAATCAACATAAGGAGACCTATAAACTCATTGTTAAAGCGGTCTAATGGGCTCACGTGGTGTGGATGCTGGATATATTCCCTATACATGTCAGTAATTTATTGTCTGATGTTAACAGCAGCATGTACATGTTTGAATTCATGAAGTAAGAAGGTCATAGTATTTTTTTCCATTTGCTGACCTCACAGCAGGATCGTTTTCCAGAAACTCTGTAAGCTTCTGTACCCGCTCCGCCTGAATGGAGCGTCCCAGCAGGGCCTCGGTGTTAGTGTAGATAAGGAATGCTGAGACGGTACCCAGCAAAGTGCCAACACCAAGAGAGCCCAGGCTGTCATAATATGGGTTACCTACACGCAAAAAAGGAAAGAAAAAAAAAAAAAAGTCAGCAAATTCTACAGAGTCAAATAAAAATATTAAAATTTAAACAAGTAATCAAAATGCAAAAAATTGAGAGGAAAATTATTATTAGCAAGAATAAAAATGATAGCAAGGACAGATAATGCACATCTCATAACAGTAAAAATATTTCTACATACCTGTTAGTGAGGTGAGCCCCATGCACCCAGCTGCCATGACGACCCCTAAAACAGCAGCAGCATCCTCCAACAGCACCACATTTGTACTGGGGTCTCTACTCTGCATTACTACACAGAAAAATCCAGTTAGGAACAAGGTATTGCTGGGTCTAAATTAAACCAGGGTTTATTGTCAGAGTTCAATCTACTGTCAGAAAAAAAACACCATTTAGAAATGTTTCTGCTCATATTTAATCTCTTTTAGTCTTACTTCTCAGTCGGAGACAACACACTCAGCAGGTCTCTAATGCAAGAGAAAATGTTGATTCTGTTTTGTGAAGAGTTTGAAGGTATGCATTTGATAAAAACACAATAACACATTCATTGTTGAAAGACCAAAAACTGCACATACGAGAATAACCAATCTGGTAATTCATAGATTGAAATTGTCCAAAAAGCACAAAAGTCTTTAGACTGAGGAACGAAATATCTTTTATCCCTCCTTCACAATTTTGCTGATTTTTACATGATGCTATTTGTTGTAGTTGTGCAACAGCAGAGATAGTTGCATTCTCTATATTAGTCACTAGATGGAAGTAGTCGTTGCACGGTTCTGCTTTAAAAAGCGAAGTCGTGCACAGATCTCATCTTATGTCAGTGCGACTCATGACCCTCACATGACTTACCAAATTTTAATCTGTGTGTCTCACACTGCAGTTGAAGGTTTAGTAAAACTGCAGGCAATAAACTACAAAAACATTTCAAACAAACTGGTCCATGACAGAATAGGTTATGAGCACAGATTCATTATAATTTGCTCAGCATTTCTAGGGATCACTGTGCCAATCATGACTTTGACAAATGAATAAATAGAAGATTGATAAGAAAATTAAGACAGTGAGAAAAAATAAAATGTGCAATTTAGGCATTTAATAGAGCACTGCACAGTTGAGACATGAATTGCAGAGTTTGTGTCTCAACTACAGTGGCCAATGTGGCTCTCATGCACAAAAAAGGATTGTTGTTTTATGTGATATCAGTAAAAAAGGATTTGAATAAACTAAGTGGACATTAAACTGTCTTCATGTCATGTCACGTGTAATTAAAATGAGGCAGATTTCTGCTTTACATACCGTACTCATAAAAAGACACTCCCTGTTGTTGGGCACTCTTCTTTATCTCATTAATGGCAACTAGTAGTGTGGCTAAGAAAGAAAAACAGAGGTCTGAGTATAAGCAGCAAGATTCCATTCAAAACAAATGTTTCATTCATCCTTACAACTCACCTCCTTCAGACACGAGAGAGCCTGCCAAAATACAGTAAGCCTGCAAAATAAAGATGTTGGCCCTTATTTAGCCTTCTTATAATATGAACTACACAGCATGACCAGTGCAGATACTCACCCATAACAAAGACTCAATGGGCTCTGGGTGCAGTAATCCCATGATGCCATGATACCAAGAAAGCCCTGCTCCCATCATAAAAATACCCACTCCACTGATGAGGGAGGCAATGTAGCGCATGTTGGAAAAGCCGTACCTGAAAGCCAGCATTAAGGTCGACATGACTGGGAACTTACTCTGAATACACCGACATACAAGTTTGTAATTTAACTACCATACATCCCTTTCTGAGTAGTACAGAAAGGTGTGGTGCTTACGGGTGCACGGCGTCTGGGTTGCGAACAGACTGACTGATTCCCAGAGCGAGAAGAGCTTGGTTGCAGGTGTCAGCCAGGGAGTGGATGGCTTCCGAGAACATGCTAGCTGATCCAGTGTAGACCCAAGCCAGGAGCTTGAAGAAGAAATTTAGGCCATTTCTGAGGACGCAGAGAATATAGAGCACATTTCGAGTTTATACTTAACACTGGTTCTGAAATAGTTTATACATCTCGATTGTGGCTTTTAAAAGTTGACAATGTAACGAAAAATAACTTTTTCTGCTTAAAATAAAAGCCAAAATCAAACCAAAACAGTTTATATTCCGTCGTAATTCTCATTTTCTTTTCTGCCTCTGAAATGCGTCCAGACTAGACATCTGATGACTTGACTGTTAAACGTACTACGTCTCATGAGTCTTTGTGCATTTTTGTTGCGCTTCATGTGACTGCACATCGTTTCTAACAGTCACTTTAATCCAATAAGCAGCAGAAGTGCATGTGATACCAGGTTCCCACCCAGCTCCTATTAAAGACTTGCACATTTACTTTGCAATCTTTTTATTTGTTACTGTCAGACTACATAGTTTCTTCAGTGGGTTGTGCAGATAAATGAAAAAAGCTGCATCACTGTTTTCTTGCCATTTGTTTTGATTTATTATCTAAACTGATCCTGAACAATCTGAAGAAGGTTTTCACTCAGAGATGCAGTAAATTCTCCTAATCTACTTTTCCCCTCTATCCACACTGGAAGGAAAACAAATTCCTGTGTTTGCCTATAGTGACGGGAATAATGAGCTGATGCTCAGTGCCTGGGTTTCCTCACACATAATGTCAGTAACGGTGGTCATCTGGAAACTGTAGTAAAGCTGTTTAATCTTTGCTTCATCAGAAACAACAGGATTTTTGCTACTGCACTTCAGGCTAGGTCTGGAAGACTCCCAGCAGTGTTGTGGCATTTTAGTGAAGAGTGGCTTCCGTCTGGTCACTCAACCATAAATCCTTCTTTGATGGTGTAATGTAATAACAATAACAGTAAAGTTATCTTGTTTCCATAAAAGGAGCTGGATCTTATCCATCATGAGCATTGTCTGGTTGGGTGAAGTCTGACCAAAGCTCTTTGACTACTTGGTCTGGTGGCTAGATTGCTTCTCCCGTTTTAAAAGGACAGTTTCTTACTTTTGGAGCAATTCATATGTGGTCTTTTCTGAAAGATTTCCGAGGGACACCATTTAAAAATAACAGTGTCCTCTTTAAGGTCTAATAAGCTTAAATTCTCAATCTTAAAGCAATTATGAGACATACAGACTAGTCTTTCCCAACGCTTTGAATTAACTGGTATTCAAGTGTTTCCCAGTTAAATCACACAATCACTGATAGAATCAACATGTAAAAGATACAAAATTAGTTCTACACAAAAAAAACATTGTGTTAATAGTAGTTCGACTCATCATTTTAACAGAGCAGTGTTTTTTTGTCATTACTAAGGAAAAAAAAACTATTTTATATTGTTTGAGTCTGAAACTTGACAAAATGCAGAAGACCTTAAAAGATATGAAAATTGTATATCTGATAGGTTCATTGTTTCCATATATCTTATATACATCCACAACAGACTTTAGTTCAGTTTCCAAGCCAATCCAAATGATTGTGTGTAGTAACCCTGCTGTGAACCAACACCCAGTTATTCTCTTTAATCCACTACCTCCCACTGAGTGCCACAGCCCAGATAAGCCACTAGCAAACACCTTCACAGGAAAAACAAACAGCATTCAGAAACAAGTAGAGACAGACCAGAGTATTAGAAACTTACATGCATATGGCTACCATGACCACCTTTCCTGGTCCCTGTAGAAATGTCCCCCTCTTGCCTGATCGTGGCTTTAGGAAAAGAAAAAGGATATGAAAAGTCTGCAAAAGGTCATTATTACCCAATGAAATACAGTTTTGTATTTCAGTGGATGATGTTTCAGTGTTTATGGAGCTTATAAATTCCAAGAAAATGCACATATACATATCTGCCTTGTAGTCAGTAAAGAACTAAATGGTACTGATGTTTGCTCACAAGGCAGGTGGATGGACACACTGCCAAAACAAGCCAGCAGAGTACAGAATATACTATGACATACCAGACAGGTGCAGTATAGTACAGTCACTAAAATAACATCAGCATCGTACAGTAAAGAGAGAGGGCATGAATGTCATTGTCACATAAATGCAGTGACCCCTGCCATGGGAACAAAGACCATAAAAACACAACCTGGTATTATTAAGGCATATGTGATGACATTATTGACACGCTCTACACCGTAAAAAAAATAAAAATAAAAAAAAAATAAATAAATATATATATATATATATATATATATATATATATATCATAATTCAATATCAGAAAAACAGTGTTCACCTTAGTATTTCCCCAGAAGTCTTTGTATTCCTTCAACAGCTGCTGATTTCGGAAAATATCTGCATGCCAGAAAATAAATGACACAAATGAAGCATTTCCAGGTTCAAACAGCACAAAAACTAATCTAGTAGGTCAAATAATAAGTTCCAAAAATAGCCTTTTACAGCAGTCAAAAGTGTGGCTTGAGCTTAGTGTATATAAACATCAACTTAACTGTTTTATTTATTATTGTTTTTTAATGTTTTGTTTTAGCTTAATAGAGTGTTTCTGATCACATATGAGAAGCTGTTGAGCAGAGTGTAAAAATTCTTCCCGTTTCTGACTGACTGGATAGATGTAGGCTACAGTTTTAAGGGTTGCTGCTCAGTTCACATAAGAATCCCTTTCACATTTTGTACATAAATAGTTCAAAAAACAATTCAACAAATAATAGCAACCTATGCTGCAAATTACACTAAAACATTACACTTTACAAAATAAAAAAAGTTTCAATGGAGACATGGGTCTGGCAATATGGTAGACCTGTAAGTTACACAGTTAAATTGCTGAAAAAAATCAAAGATGAACATGTTTACAAGACTCGCAATAACATTATTGCATATTTACTCACTAAAAACATATTTAATGTTTTGAACACCAGCCTCATAAGAGCACCTTTGTTGATTCCTGGGTTACATCACTAAATACTATTGTGACTGGCTTTAAAATAAACACAAAAAACACATCCAAGAATATTAAGTTGTGTCTCTAAACTTTAGTAATGAACATATCATCTTTGTTCAGTCTGTAGAAAGGATAAAGCTTCCTGCAGGACTACTTCATAGGCATGCCTAATTAATTGGCTGCATGGCTCACATTACCTAGTTGCTTTCTGATTTACTCAGAGCCAAGAAACATCAATTCAGAAAACTCACCAATCTAGTGGTCAGTTTCACTTTTTTTTATTTTATAAAGCAAAATAAGGTGGTGTAATACTTTTTGATAGACTTTCTGGAAAGTCAAATAAATTTTCTAAGTGTTTAGTTTTAGGTTTAATGTACAGTATAACTGAATTTTTTCATCAAACTACTTTAAAAAGTGAAAAATCATGTTCTGAAAAATGTTGATTTTTTTTTTATTTTTTTTTATTTTTTTAAGTTCATTAAGAAAAAAGGTCCATGAGAAGAAACACTTACTCTCTTGGTATTCTCTCTCCACCTCTTTTCTTAGTTTTCTCTCTCGGGCTAAAGCCTCATGGCTTCCCCATACATCTAATGCTCTAATGGTCACAAAGTGGAAAAAAAAAATCAATTAACCAACATTTAGGAAAATATGCAGGCCAGAATGGCATTTAAAGACATTTAGAGCTGTATTCTGTCAATTTGAAGATATAAATGAGAATGACTTGACACTAACTTGGCCTCCACGTCTGATCGCAAAAACACTGTGAAAGCCTCTGTGTCATCATGAGGACTGCGCCTTCTGATCTTCCGGAGCTGTTCCAAATCACTGTGAACACGAAGTGGGTAGGGGGGTAAAATGGAAATTTAGATTAGACATGAGTTTAGCAATAGGCAGCCTTATATTAGCTAATCACACCAGCACGCTTACTTATTAACCCAAAGGAATCTGTGCAGCGGTTGTAATGTGCCAAGATGTTAGTCCGCACTGAACAGTTACTAAGTCTGCTCTGCATCGATGCAGTAAATGATGATAAGCCTAATCTAATGTTAAAAACATACATTAAAGAAGAGGAGTTACCTTGGTTTCAGACAGAACTCATTCATAGCTCTTACAGCAGTGATGAAATTGTTCTGAGTGTATTTGGCTCCATATTCCCTTTTCTTCAGGACAGCCCGAACTGTGTGTGACATTTTGGAGAATTAAATAATAATAATTGCTGATTAATATAATTAAAAAAGCAAAAAATATACAATGAGCTGAAAGAAAAATGTAGATGATTCACATATATCACACATTACCTTTAACTTGAATAGTCTCAGCTTTACTTAGCCCTTGAGTTGTTGTACCTAAGAGAGCGAAAAAAATTTTCAGCAGATCAAAGATGTGACATGAAGCCCAATTTTTCTGGAGGACTTTTTGTTTTGTGATGTCACTGTCTCAAAAGATCAGAAACAGGTGAATAATATGCTCATCATATATTTCATTGGCTACTGCACAAGAACATTTAGGTTTACCTGGTGAGGCTGGGGTACGTTTTTCAGACTTAGGTGCATTTTTCTCTGTAGGAGCATCGCCTGATGCTGAAGTTGTAGAACCATCTTTACTACTGCCAGAGGTACAGTAGTACTGGACCTTACCGTGTCCAAAAGAGGCGACACGGCAGTCTGGAAGGCTGAACCATAAGCTATGTATACCTCCACTCTGCCAGCCTGTTAAATACAACAGGACATGACAGATTATCTTTACTCTCGAACATACCAGGGTTAAACTAATATTCTGTTATCAGAGCTAATGTAAAGCGCATGCTCACCGTAGCACAGCTGGGGAAACCTCGGGGATCGTTGGGACAGGGACCTGTGTTGCAGGGAGACCCTGCAGAAGACATGCCATGGTCTTTGGGCTAGGCTGGGGAACATCCTCGCTGCAGCGGGGCTCGATGATGAGGTGCAGGAACTTGCTAGGTAGTCACAAATATCCTGGCTGTTATGTTAGCAGACCGCTTGTCAACTTAACCCCCTCCAGACAGATTAAGGCCAGGAAATAGCCTCTCAAGTTGAGACTGTATTATCAGTCAAAAACGTCATGTCAGCATGGCCACAAACAGAGTCACGTTTCATACTGCTGCCTCTGACTTTTAACTATGGTAACTGTGAGTGGGCAAATCATTAAATGCAATTGCCGGTTGGCTAACGCCGACTCATTACAGCTCCATCCAACCCGGTGGCTACATTTAGCCACACATACATGCTAAACAGCTAAAAAAAAAAAAAAAAGCTAACATCGTTAGCTTCGGGGGTAACAAGTGTTCTGAAGCATCTAATATATTTTCTTCCCAAAATAACAACTGTCTAGACTAGCTTTTAGATAAGGTAACTTAGATAAGCAGATACCTTTCTATTGCGTTGTTTGTCCTGCATATTCTGTATCCATTTTACGAATCTATGGTCAAAGCTTGTGTGAACACTATGGACGTGCAGCGAAAGCGCTACAAACAGACTCACGTGACCAGTGACGTTATGTGACGAAGACATGATCTCGCGTGAGGAGATTTTACCCCAACGTTGATTCACCTTTCTCGCGATAATTTGTACTACGTCGTGCAAACTATGGTGCAAACAAGGTCATTTAATGTTCATATTACTGTCTTTAAAATCTATCATATATAAAGGCTAGCCTAAGGAAGTAAAATACTAAGTATAACTTAAAATACTTTGTTGAAACTATCATAAAATAAAATGTAACATATTTAATTGTAACAGCTGTCTTGTGGGGAAATTTTTACCTTAAGAGATGAAATGGACATGATCACACTGTCCTTTTTCAAATTGCTACAAAACACCTTATAGTGCCATAGATAAAATTTACTGTGACAGAAGATGATAAGTAGATCTAATGGTGTATGTATAACTATAAGCCATTATCTTATCCATCTGAACAAATAAATACACTATGCAAAAACAAAATCTAAATTGCTTCTTCTATTTGACTGCAAAAAGCACTTCAGTTATTGCCACACCTGAGTCAGGTTTAAATACACAAAGGGAAGGGCTCCTTAGGAATGCTAAATGATCCATCAGCAACTGACACAAAAGGAGAAAGTAATCCCAACACATATGAAAAAACCTGCAAGTTTATTAGATCTTTAAAACAGTACAGTAGATATATTTCATTCCTCTGCACTTAGCAGGTGCCTCAAAGAGCAGCAGTGTTTGAAAGATTTATTTGACAAATGGCTGACAAGTCAAACACATACACTAGGAGAGAGGTATTTTGATTTCCCAAGTGATCTCTTGACAACAATACCTGCAGATATATCACTTCCATTTCACAATCATTAAACTTGAATCCAAAGGCTTCGATAACTATGCAAGACCCACAGTACAGATTAAGAGGGCCATAACTCAGTCTTGGTCCATTTAGGTAAAAATTAGTTTAAAAAATAAGAAAGAAAAAAAAAAAGATAAGTGAAACACTGCGTACAAATAAGGTCACTTAAATGAGATAAAATGGAAGTAGTTTCAGAAACCAAGTTGTCAAGCTGAATCAAGAGTAGTACAGAGCAAGGACTCTGTCCTGGTATACTTGTCTGGGTTGCTGATCTTTATGGGAAGCAAGGAAGGTGGGGAGAGGGAATATGTTTACATTAGCGCATTGTGACAAACTCCTCAGATGAGGTGGGATGAATGGCAACAGTTTTGTCAAAGTCTGCTTTAGTAGCGCCCATTTTGATGGCCACGGCAAACCCCTGCAGCATCTCGTCGCAGCCGAGCCCCTGCATGTGGAGGCCCACCACCTGGAGAAATAACATGATTTTAGTGTGTGTGTGTGTGTTTTTTTTTGTTTTTTTTTAATAATAACTACAAAAAATTGTGCACAACAGAGTTGAAAAAATAAAGACACCAAGAATCTCAATAACACAGAGTTTCTACCTTTTCTTCCTTGCCCACACACACCAGCTTCATGATACACTGACTCTTCCTGCTTGTAATGGCATGGTACATTGGAGTGAAAGAGGTCTTGTAGATCTTCATATTCTCTTTTCCGTTGGATTTAATGGCCTCTTCTGTGACACAAACGTCAGTGAAATGTCAGTGAGTGGGTTTCTTGTCTTGCTGGACGCAGGTTAAACTGTGACTGTGGCATAAACATCATCCCAAATCAACACATCCCCGTCAGGGGTGTACTCACCCTCTGTAAGTCCCACAGTGCCGATGGGTGGGTGGCTAAACACCACGGTGGGGATGCTGGAGTAGTCCAGCTTGGAATCCTTTTTGCCCTCAAACAGTCTGTGTGCCAGCTTTCTGCCCGCAGCAATGGCAACTGTACTGACAAATGACATATCAGCGAGGTCTGAATAACAGCAAGCGCGCCACAAAAACATTCAGGTCCTGACTGAGGATAAAATGCTATATTCTAAAACCAGAAAAAAAAGCTAAAAACCAGTATTACAGCCACTATATTTTAGACAGTTTCCTTGGCATGTGAATGGAATAAGGACAACAATCAAATGAGATGGAGACTCCACCATGTGGAATGTGAAGAAAATATCAAAAGTTACTTCTAACAAAGCACATATTCTGCTGAGTTTTAACACTAACTTTGTTTATGTGCTTTAGCAGAACAGATGGGAATTCCTCATTTGTTCTACCTCTTACCAGGTGTAAGGAGAGCTTTGCCGCAAACATCCCCCACAGCATAGATGCCAGATCGAGAGGTGTTCTGAAAATCATCCACAATGATATGGCCTCTTTCATCTGTATCTACACCCTGACAAACAAAGACAGGCAATGTTTAAATTTGTACAATAAGCAGCAAAAAAAAGAGCTCTGAATACATTTTTAAGACATCGTGTTAAATCTCCCCGATTCATTCAGCTAAGGAAAAGAATCAGATCCATCAGTTGTGAAGAAAGTCAGTGACGTGAGACAAATGATTTTGCTGCATCTCTTCTGCTCTATGGTGATAATGTGCTGTGTTTATTATCACTAAGGAGCAAGCTTTGGAGAAATTATGTCTATAGCATAAAAATAATGACTCATCAAACAGCAAATCTGATTTGTGGTACACGTAAATCCTTTTGTAGCTCCAAAGTTAAACAGTAACTCCGACGTGTACATAAAAAGCACCATAAATGAGCAGATTGTTACCAAGACACCAATGTTCAGTCCAGCTGTGTTGGGCTGTCTGCCGATGGCCCACAGAAGGCAGTCCACTTCCTCAATGGTACTGATCTTCTCTTCATCATTCTTGTTCTCTGGGTCTTTGGTGACGATCGTGACCTCCAGGCCTCGCTCTGTTTTACTCACAGACTTCACCTGAGAGTTCTTCCACAAGTCTACACCATTGTTTTGCATTTCTTTGGTGCAGTTTGCACTTATGAAGGCATCAAAGTTCCTCAAAACCTTCAAGGACATATAAGGCATGTTACTGCAGGCCGACATACTGATGAAGGATGAAATATTTATGCATGGTGACCTTTTTGTTCTTACTCCTGTCTGTCGAATAATGAGAGACGTTTTGGACCCCAAGGTGGCAAGAATGCCCGCCATTTCCACTGCAATATAACCAGCACCCACAATCACACTGCGCCTGTCAGGAAGACATAACATCATTTCAGGTGGAAATGTTCCTGGCTGTGTCAAAGAGAATAATAAGTATATTTAAAAAGCTTACTTTGGAAGGGTTTCCAGTTCAAAAAAGCCATCACTAGTGATGCCCAAACTCGCCCCTGAAATTGTCAAGAAAATAAGTGTTAATATGATACATTTGACAAATAGATTGAATCAAAACAAACTGCTCGTTCACACAAAAAAATGGATTTTCTTTAAAAAGTAAAACTTCATTATAGTCTAGATTACCTGGTACTTCAGCATCACTCAAAACAGAAGGCTGCCCTCCAGTGGCGATGAGGATGTGGGGCGCTGTATACTTTTTCCCACCAACCTCAACAGTAGGTTCAGGGTCTTCCGTAAACCTGGCATAGCCTTGAATGGTTTGGATTTTAGCCTGGAAAAGAGGAGATATCATTTCTAAAATAAGGAAGAAAACACATTTATATTTCTAACTTGGGACACATTTAGATATACCATAAAAGAATATCGGACCTACCTTGTCAAGATTGTTACGATAAATGCGATTTAGGTGTGTGACATAAGCATCTCTTTTGGCCTTAAGTGTTCTGCAAACAAATAGAAATCATGAAGGCAGTCGAGGAAATCTAGATCTGTAAGCAATCACCAGCTTGACCAGAAACACTTGTATTACATGTTAATTTGAATGAAACTTTCAGAAGCCGAGTGATTTCTGGATAAGCTACAATAAAAGTTCATGTTATAATTTAGCAGATTATCCTTGCTTTGGATGGGGAAAAAACACTGATGTACAGTATTTTCAAATGATATGTTTGTCATATTGCAGGGCTGCTACCTGTACTGGCAGGATAAAGTGACAGAGCAGGAAACATTGCCCTAAGTTTTCAGTAAAGGGCTCCTAAGAGTATTGTGTTGCAATATCACTGATAACTACTTTTTAATACACATACAAAAGAGTCTTAGTCCACAGAGCCACACCTTAAACCGTTGCCCAGCTTTGTAATCGATCAAGTACCCCTGACTGAAGTTTGCTCACTCCTTCCTTGGGCCTTTTTTTTAAAATAGTCATCCAGACTCAACCACAAGACAGAGAAGCAGGCAGAAGTGAGGAAACAAAAGAGCAACAGATGCAGAAGTTGTACACTGAAATGAACACCACTTTGTTCCTTCCAGCTTTCAAAAAACCTTATTGTAGTTCCACAAAAGAAACAAGTAAAAAAACAAAAAACAAACAAAAAAAAAAACAAACAAAACAAAAACAAAAGACAAATAAAGCTTCAGAAACTTACTCCCAGCTGAAACGAACATTTCCCGTTTCAAAGCCATAATCAAAATGATCATGTAGATATTCTGCATGAATGGCTGCATTCCACATAACCTGCAAAAAAATGGAAAGGCCCTGTGACTTTTTATGGATATTGATTATGTGTTGGGGGTCTTAGTTCAAACTTACAACTACCATAAGAAAAATAGAGGAAAAAAAAACCCCAAACAAAACAAAAACTTACCTTTTTGGGAACACAACCAACATTGACCTAAGAAAAACAGTAGAGGAGAGCATGTCAGTTCATTGAAAACTTAATGAAACTGGGAAAATTGTAAAATTCAAAAGGAAATATAGCACTGCTAATGAGGAACAAACATTATTTAAATAACAGCAAATTGTTGGGATATGAGCCAATTTCCATATTTATATACCAAAGTTAGGAAATGGATCTAGTACACAATCTAGTGTTTATGTAATCACCATGTCATTTAACGGTTTTACATCTATTCTGCAGAAATACTCATAAGAGACAACATTCATTTGCAACACGTTCAACAACTCCGCTTTTTTCATTTCTGAAGCATTCCTGAATAAGGACCATTTTTTGGTGACATTTTAAACTGTGATAATAGTTTACACACTATTATTTTGCCCCCCTTGTGTGTTTCTTCTTCGCGGGTGTTAGCTGGACTGTAGGACCGCTGTTTTTAACTAAATAATTAGTTAAAAACAGCCAACAAAAAAAAGAAAGAAAAAAAAACCACAAGAAAAGCCCGGATGCTTCCCACTGAAGCTATAAATGTGTGTCTATGTGTGAGAAAGTTGCAGAAAAAAGTGGAAAACTGTTTTATTTTTACTCACGCAGGTACCTCCGAGTTTGTGGCTCTCGATCACGGCGGTCGATGCTCCGAGTTCCGCTGCGCGCCGAGCCCCCGCCAGACCTCCAGACCCCCCACCAACAACCAGAAAGTCAAACCGGATTGTCTCCGCTGCTGACGGATCCAAAGCCATGGTGCGGCGGATAACCCTGCGTCTACGAAAAGACGAGAAAAGTTCCTGTCTGAGAATAAAGCTGCTAGCTTGCGTCCGGGTTAGCTGGACTAATACTGCCATAACCAGGAAGTTTGCAGGCGTGTGCGGTCGACGAATGGGGAATGGGAGGGTCAAGTGAAAGCCACTGCTGTGTCATTGTGAATTGCAACAATGGTTTGTAAATCCCAGAAACTAGTTTCACAATAGTCATGGTGATCCTCACATGAGCAAGCGTATGAAGGTTACAATAACAGATATAAACCACAGCAGATTCTGTAGCAAGGTTGGTTTTTAATTAAATACACACGTCCCTGTTTTAGTCATTCAGCTCTCATGACTGAAGATCAAAACAAATATCCAGTTATAAAAGTGTTTCATGATATCGACCTTTTAAAAGGTGGTATCAGCCAAGACTGAGATCACAAATACACAGTAGCTCACCTTGGTAGAACCAGTGACACTTTGGGAAATAATTTGCAGATTCTTTTTAGCAGCATGCTGTTTGTTTTTATGGCATTTTCATCCCACAGCGTTCCCGTTTTTCCGTGTCCACGCTGAGCTAGCAAAAGCGTACCGTTTGGTTTTATCGCATAAAATACAAAAGCTTTAAACCACTTCCTGTGTCGTTAGCTGTGAGCTCACCTTGAAGCCCGGTATAAATAACCACCGTTTGTCTGTCTAGAGATAAACACCGACCTGCGGGGGAACTCTCTGGAAATGTTTAAATTTAACACCGTGATGGTGGAAGGGGTCATATGAAAACGTGGGTGTTACATGTGGTGATGCTCTGTAGCTTTGCGTTGTTTACAAACGTTTTTCCAGAAAATTAAGAATTGCCGCGTTACCTCTTTGGGAATTGCACCTTGCGCACGCATCGTTTGTACATTTGTCAACTTTAAATTATACTTCCGTTCAGATCTTTCAAAATAATAGCCTCCTTCACCAAGGCGTCAGAGTACACTGAAAGATCAGTTGCGGAAAATGAAACAAGATTAAAACTGTAATGTGTAAGGGCTATTTATTTGTTTATTTATTTATTACATTCAACAGATAAATATTCTGTGGATGCCCAAGTCTAGGTGTATGCCGCATGTAATATATTTGTATGCCTTACTCTATAGTCAATCTAATAGTATCGCCATGTTTTTGATCATCATTCGGGATTGAAACATAAACTTGCAAACTTCCTGAGAAAGTTAAATAGCCAAGAATACAAGAGAAAGCACAGTTAAAACGTTGGCTAAGTACAAGTTTTTCTTGTTATCAGTGAAGCTGAATTCTGTGGAACCGAGTTTTAAGTATACGCTATACAATGCAGAATGTCTCTAAGTAAAGAAATGTTATAAAATGTTATGATATATATATATATATATATATATATATATATATATATATATATATATATATATATATATATATATATATATATAATATATAATATATAAACAAACAAACAAAAAAAAACAACTTTTAAAATAACCATTGTTTGATTGCCTTCAGATTAGATTCGATATTTCTTTATTTTGAACAAAATAACACAATTTAATCAACAGGTTAAAAAAGTAACAATTATTATAAAGTCCGAAAAAGGGGCTGGATGAAGCAGTGCTGATTTATTCCTGCCCCCCTTTCCATCTTGTTCATGAATGTTTTTCCATCAGATGGCCACTTCAGTTGTTCTAATCAATTTAGTTTCACCCACAATATTCTTGCGTTACCTCCCAACACTTTTTCCTTCCCTTGCAATATTTTTGTGTTACCATGCAAAACTTTTCTTTTGCAATAGAAGATTACAGACACTGATTACATGGCAACAAGAGTGCACACAGCCTGTTAATTTTGTGAAAAATACATCATAACACTAAATGTATAAAACATTTCTTAGGTTGCTTTGTCTACATTATTCCCCAAAGGCATCATCTGACCTCTGTGATGTGGCTTTATCAGCTGTTATTCATGGCAGATCCTGCAGGCAAGACAAACGTAGCCTATACTAAAGTTATTAGAAAAGTGAGAGACAAACACAAAATATTAATTAAAGAGGAAATAAGAATAGAAATGATTTAAAAAAATGGTAAAGAACACAAACTACAGGGATGAGGACGCTTTTGTACTCTCACACGGAGACCATTGTGTGGTGGGGACTAACCAGGCAGATCTGTCGGCCCATCAGCTTGTCCATACCTAGGAATAACAGCTGATGATCAGACTTATTTTGTCTCCACTCTTCATCAGAAGTGTCATATGGCCACTGTGACATGTCATTCATCAGCTGTTATTCTGAGACATGCACAACCTGAAGGACCTGTCAGATTGTGAAGGAACGAAACATTATTGCTAGGTAATGCAAAAGAAAAAAAAAACAAAAAAACAACTTCCCTGTGTCCCATGGGGGCCTTTGTACAAAAAAAATAAATTTTGGAGTATTTTAAAAATCTATTTTTTTTATATTTACTGAAAAAACAACCAGTTAAATGAATACACTTAGTATTGCCTGTAGTAAAAACTGATTAAATAAAAATACCTTGAGAATACTTTTGCATTCCTCACTACATAAAGTTATCACAATGTGGATGAAATGCTGTTTTTAAATCAATAGGTGTATGAAGGACTTTGTATTTTATAATTCAAAATGTACTAATCATGGTAGCAAAATTTATAACAAAACTATCAATCCCAGAGAGAAATTATCAAAGTTAGGCTAGGATTTTGATATATATTTAAAAATTGATTACTTAATCCCTGATTAATCAAATTACAAAAAATATTTTACAACAAATATTATTAAATATTTTCCAAAAGTTGCCTGGACAAATTATATTTGCACAATTGCTTGCAGCTGGATAATGTAGACCTAATTATGAAATCATTATTTATCTGGATTTGATTATAATATCATTGTCCAATGTTAACGTAAACCACATAAATAAAATTGAGTAAAGTTTCGGTTTTTTCTGTGGTTAAAAAACACAGAAAAATTTAAAATGTAAATCTAAAAAATGTTTATATATATATATATATATATATATACATATATATATATATATATATATATATATATATATATATATATATATATATATATATATATATATATCATAAATAAATCACAATATAAATAAATTATTATTATTATTATTATTATTATTATTATTATTATTATTATTATTATTATTATTATTATTATAATAAAAGAAGTAAAAGCTTGTTTCAAGTTCTTATTTTGAAAATTAAAGCTCTTCCGGAATAATGTCGTCTAGCTGCAGACGGCTAATGATAGCTAACTCAAAAGCGATTTGCTTTGCTGCGTAGATTACCTTTAACATCACGTCCAAATAAGGTAATTTTATTGCATTTATTGTCTTTAAATATGTATACTAGACCAAAGCGTTGTTTAATGATACTGTAGATATGTATTTGTTAGAGATTATGCATGTCTGCAAACATAAACATTGCAAAACCGAACCGTCGTGCCCGAGACCCTCCTGAAGGGCCTTTTTCCTACATTCAAAGGAGGACAGCTCGGGACGGCGGCGGGATGCAAATATATACAACTGCCTTCGACTCGATTTATCTCGTCGTATCTTTTGCATAATCCGCTATTTCAAGAATAATAAGTCACCGTTGTAAGAAAATGCGGCATGAGCTGTGTGTGTATGAGGGGGAGGGTTTATGGGCCTCGTCCTAGTGTCAGCACTGTGCTCTCTATCGTAAATTTGACTCACTCATAAAGCTGTTAAAACCTCTTTTTTTATGTTCACACAGGTGGAAACGCCTGAGTTGTATCTTCACTGCTGCATGTGTGCGTGTGTGTGTGTGTGAGACTACCCGAGGAACAAACCCAGGAGGACATCATATGAGGATGGATGTTTACTCCATTGTATCATTTTTGCTTTGGAGCCTGTGAGACCACCTGCGCCAGATGACCAGCAGACAGCATCACTCACCATGAAACCTGTCAGCTACCAAAGTATGCCATCATCTGTTAATGGTGGACATCCAAATTTTGCATTGGACCATCTATTGAGCACCACCAACGTGTTGTGTTGTGAGAAATGTGGATTTGCTTCTGCGGATGAAGTTGTGCTTAAGAAGCACATGACTGAGCACATGGGGACAAGGTTTTATTGTTTTTACTGCAACAGTGTCTCCTTCAGTGAGGCAGAATTAAATGAGCACTTGAAACAGCACACTTCAAAGTATCCATACAAGTGCCCTCACTGTGGACAGGACTATATGAGGAGGCGGTGCCTTGTGAAGCACATTGACCGATTGCATAGTAAGAATATTAGCCAAGGACCTGCTAAGCCCAGCATGACTAAAAGTTTACTTGACCCTGTCTCCAGTGCCTTAACAAGTGCACCCACTTCTGATCCATCACCACTACGACCTCTTGTCCGCGTGACAGTACCTACCCCAATTGCACCTACTATCCTATTGAGAAAAGATGAACAAAGAGGGAAGGCACTGGATACAAATGTGTCAAATTCCACCAGTGGCAGTATTGACTGTGTGCCCCCTTTAAATGGACTCATCCAGCATAACAGGGCTCTAACGGTTTCTCTGCCAGAGGAGGTAACAATCCCAGCTGGCTGCCTGGTTGAATTAGTTGAGGTGAAAACTGTAAATGGGACTAAGGAGCTAAAGTTGAGGCTTGTTTCTTCACAAGAAAATGAATCGGTGATAAAGGACACGAAAACTGCAGTTTCTCAAATCACTTCTGGGGGAAAGTCATTGTTATCCACGTCACATCCCACAAACGCAGTGAGGCCCGTGACGATGAGCATGTGCACAGTTAACAGGAAACAGTGTGAAGTAAAGACGGTAAACATGGAGCGGCCAGCTGTCGTCCCAGCCAATATTTCCTGCAACCCTCCTGGTCTGGTGAGCAAAGAAAAAAGTGGATTAAAAAGGGCATCATCAGAAATAATCAACTTGGAGTGCAACACAGTCATCCCAAATAAGGTTTCCAAAAGCTCCCTCAGTCCCATGAGGGAAGGAAATAGTGGAATCAGAGTTACACAAACTGCAGCTGTCAACCACAGTGCAGCTTCTCCTGCTGCCATCACTGCCAGGGTTGCCAACAGATTGAGTGCTTCTTTGCATCCAGGCTGCATGGGAGCGAGTGTTCCTCAAAGAGTGTTGGATGAGAGAAAAAATCCAACTCTGCAACATTCCAAGAGTGTTCCACTCAGGAGAGCATCCGACACGAACGACGTTCAAGATGTGTCAACGGCTGTGAAGCTGGAGCCGAGGGAGAACTGCATCAGAAGCAGCAGCTCTTCTAAAGCAGTGACGGAGGTAGTGTGCTTGGACCAGCAAAGCTCACCATCTTCTAAAACGTTGAGTGTTCCTGTAACTGCAGTTACCCAAGTGAGACCTTCACCGAGTTTAGTAAGTAAAGACAATGTTGTAAATCAATCTTTTCCAATCCCAAGGACACTAAATAAACCCATGCCAATAAAAGTATCCCTCAAATCTTGTCACACAAATCCAAAACTGTCTCCTTGGACCCGGGACGTCAGATGTAGTGATACAGCAAGAAGGAAAAAAACTTCAAAACCTGAACATTTTCCAGTCATTTCTTCGGTGTTTTCTTTAAGTGAGCAGCAAGAGGAAAGCCAGGGTCCTATTCGGCCGTTGGTAATGGCTCTGCGAGGCATCGTGATGGATAAAAAACACGGTTCTGACAGTAAAACTAAAGATCCCATTACGATAAGCGACACAGAGCCGATATGTAAGGACCCAACGTCAAAACAGTGTGCTCAGGGGTCCACAAAAAATGGATTCTTCACCCATGATGTGTTGCTGACTGAGCTGGAAAACCAGTCTGTAAAAGCCGAAGATCAGAATGCAGGGGTTCTGCATCCACCTGCGCTGATCCAAAACAGCAGCCTTGTCAAAGAGGAAAAGAGCGAGTCTAAAACATCCGGTGGTGACAAATGCAGTCACACTCCTGCTTCTGAATCTTCAGCATGCGCAGAATCTAAAATTGCCCCGCATGTAGATGAAATTGCCTCGCATGTGCAGGTGTCTACAGCCACCGATCCCCTACAGGAGACAAACAAAACCGAGCAGGACATCTCGTCAAAGTTCCTCACTATTTCTCTGAAACGGGTTCAGGTCGGTGTGTGGAGGAAGCGCAAGAAGGGACTTAAACTTAGAATATCCAGATACAAGCCTCAGGCGTCTGCGAGCACCATCACCGACTGTACGTTTATTTCTCTGATGCCGCTGAAGGAGGACCAGCTGGTACAGCAACCAGGACCGAACCAGCCGGTGGTGGTGCTCAACCATCCGAAGCCTCGGCTCTCCGTACACGGAACGAAAACAGACACTTTTGCTGACGTAAAAACATCTGAGGCAGTTCCAAAGTGCCAGATCTTAAAAATGAGGCTGAGCAAAGTGATGGGACAAAAGTACGAGGTAATGGGATGCACGGTCGGGGTCTCTCCATGAATGTATTGTTCGTCAATGGACTACATATATGGGAGAAGTAAATGGTGTTAAAATGGAATGGAAAAACTCAGAAATGATGGCAATTATTTTCCTAATGTCAGAAATATGGACATAAACAACATTGTCTTATTTGTACTATATGGAATAACCATGTGCAATGCACTTTGACTGTTTGAAATCATAAAACCTGAACTGTCTGCCACAGTAGATTGTATACAGTAAGTCACAGTGTTAAGTACTGTTTCAGAAGTTAGAGAAACCAATAGATCTGCCTAAAGTATTGTTGCATGATGTTTATTTGAACAAGATCACTTTTTAAATTTGCATCACAAATTTTCATCTGGCCCCTTACACATATTAAGTGGGATTAGTCTGCCAGTAAGTGATGGGAAAAGTAGAAATAACGTTCTTGTGGGATACAAGTCTCATGCAATAAAGCATATAAAAGTCTTATTGCGGTAATAATCTGTGTCAAGAGAGGAGCTCAAGACAAAAAGTTGATTTCCACGTGTAAAATATTTAGCATTTTCCATCAGTTCTCCTGTTCCTTTTGTGTTGTGGGATGATTAAACACAAATGTTTGTGGCATCTTGCTGAGGTAAATATTTGAAACTTGATGACCTTGTCATTGTTCCAAAGACCCCAAATATTAGAAAATCAACTCCAAATTGGCCAAATAGATCAGAGCTGGTGAGCTGCTGTTGATTCTGTGGTGGTGCTTTCAGGGACACCTTAAACTCTTGTATTTGAGAAACGATGAAGATGTGAATAGTAAAATTAGATCATTGTAATTATTTTTTTTTTTTTTCCAAATCAAGTTTGATTATTTTAAATAACTGGATGTAATTGATTTCAAAACGTTTTTTTTTTTTTATTTTTAGATAACCTGAAGTCTGAAGAGAAATGTTAAATGTGTACTTTAAATTGTGTTTGGAATGTGTGAAGTTCACTGGTATTTGCTACTTTGCTGGGTATTCTTGGTCATGAGTTTGAACGTTACGAAAATTGCCCTGATGGCGAGAGGTGCTTGAATGTGCCAATTTTTATTGATGTCTGGGAGGCGAGATTAAACCTTAACAGAAGGGAGTTAACAATTGCAGAAAAACTGAGCGGTAATTTCTTTTTGGTTCAAAACTACTAGTCTAAGGGTCTGAAACAATTATTGTGCAATCTTATTTAAATTTTTAGTCCTAAAGACACTATTTAAGTTACAACTTGCTGTCATTGAATTCAAATGTGCATCAAGTCAACAGTCAGTGCATGCTTGTTTTAATTTTCCATCCTATAATTCAGAAAATGATATTTGACCTTAAATTTTGCACTGTGCATGACACTTTAAGGTCCACCTGCAGCTATTGGGGGGAAAACGGCAGAGACAAGAATCTCAAGCTACTTTATTACTGAAAGAAAGACATATACTAATTCATTTTGTGTTTTCTCACCACGAAGATGCTCAGCGTCTGTGGAAATCATTGAGCTTTCAACAGGAACATTTTTCAAAGGTATCAAATGGACATAATCTTCTACCCTATTTGAGGATTTTTAATTTGAGGATCTGCTTCTCTAATGGCAGCATTTTGAAACCTGTGTGTCCTTGTTTATAATATAGTCATGTTTTATAAGGTGCTAGACCTGTGATTCAATTTATTTGGTTTTAGTTTGCCACAATTTTTACTGATGTTTTGTTTTTTTTGTTTTTTTTATCCATAATATTTGATTGTAAATATACCTATAAATATAAAAAAAACCAACTGGTGTTGGGACTTGGTATTTAATGGTGGACTGCAACATTCATGCTGTGCTCTCCTTACACTGCAGTATCTGAAGCTGTTTTTAAGTCCCCATCATATATTATAATTTAAATATTTGACCGTCTGGCCTGTCAGCCATTTCTCATTGTCAGGTTGTCATGTTGCAGTCAAGTGTTTTTAATTTTATATCATCAGTGTTTGTTATTGTAACATGCTTTTTTTTTTTAAATAACATTTGTGTAACTTCTCTTTTTTCTATTAAAAAACAAAACATATAACCCAAGTTTGTCTGGTTGCCATGTTATAGTTTCTTTTTACTGTCTTTGTTGAGCAGGGTCTCATTAAATGAAGTGTTAATGGTATTGGTAGTTTCCCACACTGGCACCAGTGGCCCTTTGATACACAAGCAACCTGCTTTACAGCACATCAGACCTTTGATGTCTGTGAGTGTGTGTGTTTTAATCAGCAGACAATGCCAGATGTGACCCTCCGGGGAGCCTATTCCTTGAGAGTCACCTCAATAAAGACTCTTACAATGTGTTTTGGCTCAATAAACATCCTCAGCTCAGGAATGGAGACCTAAAAAAGAATTAAAATATACACTACCAAATTTATTCTGACCTTGCTGAATGAGTGGAAGGTTACACATTGGAAGATGCTTTTATTCTACAGTAATTTTTTAATGTTTGTTCTTAATTGAAAAAATAAAACAGTAATGAAAAAGGAAATAAAGTAAAATGTAAAAATACTTTGAGTCAAATACAACACCTCACAAACACTTTTTCCTATAAAGTGATTTCACTGTCAGTACTGACTAGGCTGCTGAGATTAGGGATTAAAGTAATGAAAATATTGTATTTTAAAACAAAATAATGAAATCTCTTTACTAAATTTTCATACTTTTAAAATAAAGAAAAATCTTAATTCAAACTGCATCGGTAAATGATTTCCTTTGGCCAGTTGTGATATATATTTCAAAGTATATTAAACTCTGTTTTAGCTGGTTTCATGTCCTTTTATTTTCTCAATACTGACTAATTACTGTTCATATGTATTTAAAAAAGGAAGATGCAAACTATTAGTTGAGTTTTCATCCTGTGTTAAAAAGTTTCTAACAGTTTCTAACCAACTCAACCCTACATGCATCCATTACTGGCCTGCTTATATTAAATTTCCACACAAGAGACTGCTAAAATCATACAGGATCCTCCTCAGGAATTACAACAGTAGCTTGAGCAAAATCGGAATGGGAATGTGAAGGTCATATGCAGTGTCACTTTGTTTATCGTAGTATTACTTCCTCTCTTTGATCTGCTTCTTATATGTTATAGGTTTTACAATCAAACCTTAACATTGACCTCTTATAATCTCTTATTCATTTTTTAATTGTCATAAAGACATCTGTCCACTACATGTTAAACAGGCTGTTGTACTTTTTTACGAGTTTGAAATAAAAATTAATTGTGCATTTATCAAGCAATATGAGTTCGGTGCCAATACTCAGAGCTGGTATGTTAAGTGTAGAGATTCCAAACCGCCCCTACACACTACCCTACGCACTATTCGTTTAAGCATTCTTGTCTTTGCCATGTTAGGGGCCATCCCACACAACCTAGTGTGGAGGGCGAGTGGACCATGCAGACTTCCCATAGAGAGTCTGCAGCACTCCACACCCAGGATGAGTTTTGCAGCAGCTGCAATGGCAGAATGGAGGAAACAGCTTTCAAATCTGAGTTCCACATGTGTCCTGCCTGATGTCACACTGACAGAAAACCACTAAAGGCTTAGGAAGAGAGAGAGAGAAGTAGACAGACAGACAGACAGATAGATAGAAGTGAAAGGAAATACTTGGTGAATCACAAAGTTTTTTTTTAACTGTAACATAACTCCTGTCAATGTAATGGTCACTGAATTTATAATATTTAGGGACAATAGAGATAAAAGAGGCAGCTGATGTGGCTCCGATATGAAGGATGTTTCATGAATTAATTTCAATAATCACAACATCATGTGTCGCTATTGACACTGTGTGTAAAAAAGGTGACTGGGTCATGTGATTTAAGTAACATTTTCGCTTTCTGCACGTGGCACAATCCTTATGCCCTGCAACCTGATCCACAGGACTTCAGCCATACACATAGGCGTGTATATGTTATCATGTGGATGAGTGCTTTCCTTTTCCAGGGGGGGGAAGAGGGCTTCCTACCCTTGTCATTCTTATTAATGCCCTCCCCCTTGGCTTTAAGTGCCCTCCACAGCTGTGAGTGTGACTTGAGTGGAATTGGCACTGTAGTGAAGGAGTGATTTGAGGTGGGCAATTTGGGATTGAATCTCTGTGTCTTGAGTCTCTGAACTCAGTCGTCTTCTCCCTTTGTTTCTTCCTCTCCCTTCCCCCATGCTGTCTTTCCCTCTGACAGGTTCCTCGGCTACAGCTGCACCTTGTCAGTTCATCAGCCCTGCAGTCCACCCCTGCCTTTCCTACAACACCAGATTATTGAGCTTTCAGCAGATGTACATCTGGCCTGGTATTTTCCAAGTTTGCTACAATAGCCGAGACTAATTGCGTGTTTTTAAAATAGTGCAGAAAAGCACTTTTACAGTTCTCTTTTGGATCCTGCTGCTGGCAGAATGACGCTCCCCAGATCTCCTTTTACTGAGCCACGCCTGCACCCACAGTCCTACAGAGGTCTTTCCTCGGATCCCTGTCGCTAAACATATACTGACTGGTGGACCTAAAATCTATTCCCCTTGGAACATCTGTCTGCTTGCACGCCAATTCATGTACTCTGCTGTATTCTGTTCCTCGCTCTCTTTGGCAATAAAGATCATTACACCTCATACATTCTGTCTGCTCTTGGGGTCCAGATAATGATGTGTCTTGTCATTAAAAGAATATTTAGTGTGTGAACTCTTTTTTTTTTTTAGGGACCAGGTGGAAAGGCTTGGATTTGGAAAAGAGTTGCACATGTAAATGGTCTAAAACCTGACATTTTTTCTTTAGTTTTTTTTCCAAAATTCTAACCTGTTTATAATACTTAAAGTGGCTAATATAACCAAAAATATCAAAATATGTCCAATCATAATGGTGAGTTTTGAGACACTGCACCAATATCTTTGGTAGTGTTTATTTAGCACAAATATCCATCAAATCAGGAGTATTGAATCAAGGAAACATATCAAAGGTTAGAGCCCCTTGAGGACCAGAAGTGAACTTTCCTGTTTTGTCTCTGAACACGAGACACCCAATTCACAAACAAAGACAACGCTTCAACGTTGTAAGCTTTTCAACCACAAATGGATCAGAAACCTCCCATTAAAGAAAAGACTAAATTTACAATAGTCACTCAAATGAGTAGAAACTGAAAAAAAGTAATAAATTTTAAGTTTCTAAATTATAATTGAGAAAAGAGACATTCTGCTTTTAAAAGAACAAAACAAAAACAAAACTGTCCCAGACAATTTAGAAGACTTTTCTGATGAACAGTAGGATAAAATCTCTGCCAACAGGAACAGAAATGGGATTGAGAAGAGTTGCAATCACTGAAACACCTGATGGCAGTGATTGCCTCAAAGGGTTGTTTAACAAGATATTCGTTTCTGGGTCCCATCATGATTGATTAATAAACTGTTTCCTTTGAACCACAATTCAAAGACAATGTCAGGATTTTCATTGAAGTTTTATTGATAATTTTTTTTTTCATCAATTTGAACACATTTCAGTGACAGATATATTTTTTTCTTTATTTAACAAGAGGGTGCCATGAGAAAATTTTTCTTGCAAAGAGTTCACTTCAGCACAGATACAGAGACAACTAACAGTAACCAGTTTAAAGCAGGCTGTGAACTGAATATGAGCTCAGAGCAAACTGAACAATAATTGTTCAGATCAAGTGTTCAAACTGCATCATCTTCTTATCAAGGTCATGTTTGGCTTTCCCAAGAGAAAAATGAGTTATGTGTCTACTTACAATATGCTCTTGGACAGATGCAGTTACAATGTAAATTTCAAAGCACATATGATTCCTACAGATGCTTGCAAAGGTATTCAGTTGACTTGGGCACCCCAGTAGAAACACACAGAACTCACTCATCTCATGCTAAATGACCTTGACAAAAAAAAAACAAAAAAAACCCAAAACAAACAAACAAAAAACAAAGCTTTAATGCTTCTGGAGACCAAGTGTATCTGTACTCTGTCATTCTGATGACACAAACTCCTTGTAAATAAAACTTTCTCCACCAAAGAGTTTGCTGGTCTGTCTTTTCCTAACTACACAAGTCAATACTTTGACTTTTGCTTAAACCAGAGGTGTCCAGCTCCGGTCCTCGAGGGCAATAATCCTGCAGGTTTTCTATGTATCCCTGCTCAGACACACCTGATTCAAATGAATTAGTAGTAGAGCTTAATCAGTTGTGCACGTCATTGGCTGTTTGATCCATTTAGTGGAAGCTAGATGTGTTTGAACAGGAATACATGGGAAACCTGCAGGACAGCGGCCCTCGAGGACCGACTTTGGACACCCCTGGTACACTTTTTGCTTATGTTTCTTTATTAAAGTTTTTTTTTTTTTTTAATAGTAAACCACTTTGTGCCTACAACAGTTTGAGCAGGCTTTACCTTCTTTTCATTTTACCATTTGTTTTTATTAAATACACACAGAATCTATCTATCTATCTATCTATCTATCTATCTATCTATCTATCTATCTATCTATCTATCTATCTATCTATCTATCTATCTATCTATCTATCTATCTATCTATCTATCTATCTATCTATCTATCTATCTATCTATCTATCTATCTATCTATCTATCTATCTATATGGTTACTAGATACAGATGCTGACTTGACTCTGAGCACCTAGCAGCGCATATGAACCAGCTACTGAAAGATGGGATCCACCCTGAGTGGCTGGCCAAGGGACGAAAAGTTCTAATTTTAAGAAGTTCCCTATGAAGAAACAGTCCCATCCAACTATTGACCAATAACCTGTCCTCCTATCAGGTATCATAGTGGTTAAGATAAGTTCGTCATGGACCAATCATGACAGGTGTACAGAAAGGCACCAGTAAAGGTACCAGAGGAGTAAAAAAACTAGCTGCTGGTTTACAACACTGTTGGCCGAGACTGCAAAACCAGACAGACAAGCCTGTGCACTGCTTGGATTGATTACCAGAAAGCCTATGACTCATGCCACATACATGGATCCTGGAATGTCCAGAAGCTGTGCAAGACCAACAGCACTCTAAGGCCTCATTGCAAACCTAATTGTGTACCATGTCAGCATGGTGTGTAACATGCATGCATGTGGACCAACAGATTGATAACATTACATAACATTACATAGAGGAGGTACGACACTTTTCAAGCATTTGTGAGTGATGCAGCAAGTGTTGGTGAATCGATGGATGTTCATGTTACAGGAAAACTGACTAATAAGATCGCTGTATGAAGCTACTGCACAAGGTTTTTTTTCAACAATTTCAAATTGCTCATTGCTGAAGACAAACATGGCTGGTATGATCAGACATGTAGATCCTTTCATAAGTTTGGTGTGCAGTGGGAGATGTCTACTGAATGTTTTGAACATTTTGTGCTCACAAATGACAAATGGGATGCCAAAGAAAGTCGTGGTGTTGCTTACTGTGTTGGGGGCAGAAGATGTATGGATTACTGTGTAGAAATGTTGCCGTCATGAAGCCTGAAGACATGAATTATGAAGGAATTGTGAATGTTTCACAGCATCATTATGAGCTGAAGCCACTAATGAGTGCTGATATACTGAAACCAAACAAAACCAGGAGGAAGCAGAATCAGCCATGCAGTACGTGGCAGCATTAAACTTTCAAACATTGTGAGTTTGGTATGGATTTAAACGACACATTATTTAACTGATTTGTCTGCGGACTGAGGGACAAAGAGCATCAATGCATCTTGCTGAAAGTAAATGTTACACTCTCGAAGAAACCCAACGACATATGTATAATGTGGGTCACACTTATCTTTTTGGATATCTGTCAGCATCTTTACTCAAAAATTATTTGCAAATCTGCATTTGTTGCCTTTGAAAAGTCCTTAAATTTGATAGTTATCTAATTACAGCCAAACATTGTACGTTTTTTTCATTGTATTAAAATATATTGAAGTAAGTTCTAAACTGCAAAATGATGATAGTGAATTATTTTTCTTCCTTTCCAACCTAATTGTTATATCAAAATTAGGAACCAAATATTGTTGACTTTGCTAGGAGAAATAATTGGAGAACATTTAAACCAACACACACACATGAAGCTTTTATTCATGTGTGAAAGAAACCTACCTGACAGTGACTTGAAAATGTTTTGGATTTGGTGAGTAAAATGGGAAATGCTAATTTAAAATTACATGGCTGGACATAGGGTCAACTGGCCTGGTTGACCTATTTAAAAGCTTGGTCTGCCTTGTGCACATCAAACTGTGAATGATCGGATCAAGGCTTTAGAGTCGCATGTATTGGACATGTCCAATACATTTCTCATCATCCTCATCAAGCCACCTCTCTGCATCAATATTCTAGTATGCAGAGTCCTACTCTTCTCTATTCCATCATATCCAGCAGGAAACACACATTTGGGTGTGTGTGCGTGTGTGAGAGATTGCACACGTGATAGCAGTACCCTGTCAGATGTTCCACAGATGTTAAAACACAGAAGCTGTTCACCATACATGGAGAATTACACTCCAAGTCCACTGTTTAGTGGCTATGCACTAAGTACAAAGAAGGAGGCTGAGGACTAGTGAGCATCAGGGCCACTATCCAAGATGAATGCATCCAGAATATTCCCCCAAGAGAAGAAGCACATAGTGAATGTTTTAGACACTGGAACCAGGTGAACAAATTGAGGAACCATCATAGCAGGACAAGTCGTTGTGTGGATGTACCGCAGAACGACAGCTGAAATGGCCGATATAAACAAATCCTACAAAATTCTTTTTAATTTGAATTTATTTTCTTTTTGCTGTTCTTAATGTTTCAAGGTTTATTTGATCTTTGGTTTTCATCTGGTGATCCTCCATGCTGGGAGCTCTGCTTGCTTGGTCTGTTGCCATGGTGATCATCCTTTGTTTGGGTGGCTATTGCGCTGTGTGGTATTGACTCTAGCCAGCCCTGAACTAGATGGTCCTGTGGTGACGCTCTCTGTGAGTGAGCTGGCTTGTGGTATGGAAGATTTTCCCAAGATTATTTTTTTTTAAAATGAATTTTTATTAAATATTTTTACATTTAAATTCAATGAAGACACAGAAAGTAGGGATTGGAGTTCATATTAGAGTAGAATAGGGAGAGAGAGAGAGAGAGAGAGAGAGAGAGAGAGAGAGAGAGAGAGAGAGAGAGAAAGAGTGCATGACAAAGAGACTAGAATTCAGGCAGGGGCTTTTAAATAGTTTAATGTTTAATTTTTTTTTTCAGTAAAAGACTGAGCTACTTTTTGCATTAGGTGGTTTATGAATAAAGTTTAATCTGATTTGATCACTGTGTATTAAATTATTGCTGCAAGAAAAATATACTTACAAGATTCTATTGACATTTTTCAAATAAGGATATATGTCCTAACATTCCCAAGTATTGGAATATCAGAGTAAGTTATAATTAAACAACATTTTTGTACAAATTTTTTTATCTTTATTTTTCCAACCTAATTTTTTTGTGCATAATCAGATTCAGAATCAGATGTGTTTCAACAAATTTCAAATTATCTTTTTTGAACGGTCCACAATGTTACTGTAAGAGTTGTTCAACATCTTTTCTTGTTATTGGACATGTCAGAATGCAGTTTTCTGGGTATTTGTTCCCAGGCATACTTCTCCCACTGATGAATATTATTGGGAATATGGAGTGGAACTTGATGATGTCTGCCACAGAGTCAAACATCTGCGGAGAAACAAGGTGTGAGTTATAGAAAATGTAGTACTTAAGAGCTTGTTTGTCATTTATCAGGTTGCTTACATCATTTGATTGTTGTCCTGTTCCCAGTGCATATTTGCTGGTGCTCTCAATGAACCGAATTTTGATATTATAAACTTTCTTTTCATGATAAACAACCAGCACCAAGGGCTCTTTGTCGGTGCAGGTGGAGCAGTCCCGAACCAAAAAAGCCCCATCCTAATAGCAGGAGTAAGAAATAGAGATGTTCAAAAAATATAGTTTATATGTACTCTATATGTATATGTATCACAAATGAGATACATTATGCTTACTGTTATGCCTTTGAGGTACTATATATGTATTTTTTTTGGCCTTTGGAGCCTTTCTCAAGTGTTTTCAGCTTCAAACTAAGCTAAGGTGTCTTTCCATAGTTGTTGCATATGAAGACAGTAGATGTGCTAATCTAACATTTAGCTAGAAAATTAATACGCACATTTTCTAAACCGCCTGTCTGAGCTTTAGAAAGGGTAGAATACATTTTAAACTCATTTGCTATTGATATACCTTGTTCACCAGATGTAAGGCGTGCTCAGCATCTATGCGTTTACAAGCGCCAACATACCAGTCTTCCTCATAGTAGGTCTGCAAGAAAGAAAGAATTTAGCGAGCAATTATTAATTCAACAATTATTATTATCCATTACTTAGGTAGTAATTATATTAGCAGCAGTAGTTTTACCAAGGGCTTCTCCACTGGAACAAAATCATGCTGGTCAATGTCTTCTCTGGTCTGAGGCCACTCATGATGACGTCTTGATGGCACCCTCTCTAAATAAATCCACATGTATTGTAGCATTTGTTAATTTAATAAATTGATCAAGATTATTACTAACATGCTTACCTAAACTTTTATGAAACCTAAAAAAAGAGGGAAAAAAAAACACATGTAAGTAGCTTGTTTTATGCCGTAACCGTCAAAATGAGCTGGAGAATTGAGTACTACACCTTTTGTCTAAATCATGTGTCTCCAAATCCAAAGAACGTCTTTGATTGGTTTGGTGAGCAGAAGCATTTTGAGTGTTGTATGGACCTAGAACACATTCAATTAATGTAATGAAATTTTCCTTCAGATATGGCATACATTATCATTCATTTGGATGAGATTTCCAACCTACCTTCTACATGTGAACTGAAGTCTCCCTGACAAGACATAACAATTGTTGTGATTGGCAATTTTGTCCAAAAGTTATGATCTAAAAAAAATTCATATTTGACTACTTACTTTTTCAGTTTTTCTCAGTTGTTTGCTGAAACAATAAAAACAAACAGACAAACAAAAAGAAAAACAAAACAAACAAAAAAAACAAAACAAAGTTATTTTGCAGAAAGAAAGAAAATTGTGATTTTTTTTTCTCAGCCAGCAGATGGCGATGCTGCTACACAGTAGCAATGGTTGCATCGCCCCAATGAAGGAAAGTCACGCTTAGTTACGGCCAACAAAAAACAAAACAGCACATATGATTCACTGGGAGTAAACAGTAAAACTGTACTCACTCTCTCTTGAAGGATTCATGTAGACCCACTTCAGCAATGTGATTGGCTAACTCCAGGGCTAAAGAAGCAGGTGTTGGGTGCCTGGTAGAGCAGACTCAACCCGTAAGTCCATTCATGTTACATTGAAACGTGGTGACAAATACTATGAGCATCAAATGGAATCATTACCTTTGTGATGGCTGGGATATTGGATAAAAACAAAGGGATTCTGTAATTATTGAGCTGTAATCAACACAATTTGCTGTTGTAAGTTGAAAAGTGTTTACCTCCTCTTCTGGTGGCAGAGGTGGGGGCCTTTTATCTGAAAATATAACTTGTGAGTATTTCATCTTATTTTTTAATCCAGATTGACTAATTTGTTTAATTTGTTCAGAGGTATTACTTGATTTGGTCTTCCTCCTGCCTGGCTTCAGGTCTCTATTTATAGCAGGTCCTGTTTATCAAAACCAGAAACAAATGTGAAAAAGCATTGTTTAGATACTCAAGCAGTTGTAAGCAATTTGTTCTTAAGGGAGATATTAGCATTGTATCTAGTAAAGGTAACATCCCATGTTTCCTTTTCTACATTTATGGAGCCTGAGGGTTGACAGCATTGTAGAATCTTCTGAAATCACCAAATATACTTTTCAAAATGACTTGAAAATAATCAGGGTGATTGTAAACTGTTAAAATCCCGAGTTGCAATCCTGTTCGTAAAAACCTTGAAATTTTCATTTAGCTAAGACTTCAAGCAGCTCTAATTATGTATTTGCAACTTTGATGTTGTCAAATAAAGTCTAGTGTTCAGAAAAATCAATGTCAGTCTGAAGTTATTTAGTTTATCAAGTATGTGTTGAACTGGTTTAACTACCATCACGCTGTAAGAAACTTCAGTTTGATGATGATTTGGAATAACTTCGGCCCACCAGATATATATTAAGTATATTATTACCTCATCTCTTAATTCCTCTTAGATGTTGAGCAATAGTTGAAATTGATGTCAAAGTTTGTACTTGATTTTCACCAAATTGCTTTCTGTGCCATAAAAATAGTTTTTTTTTTCAATAAATATTTCACATCCTGAACTTTGCAGTAACTGTACAATAAACATTATTTAGTTTGTAAAAGGTCTTGGATAATTCATGATTCTGTGTTTTAAGAAGATGTCAAACATTTTAAATTTAGTGCCGTTTGCTTTAATTTGCAAATTTCCTCCTGGGAATAATTAAGTATTATTTATTTCATTTATTTGTTTAATTTTATTTTGTTAAATGTTGAATCTTGAATAATGACAGTAAAGTGAATATTAAAGCTTTTTATGAGTAATAGTACATGACTGACAGCAAACCAGATACTTGTAATAGCAAAGTCCCAATTATGTGCTTGTTCATTTATCAATTTTTATTTTACATTTTTAGAAAAATTCTGTCATTTAAATAACTAATGTTTTTATAAGCTTAAACTTAGGTTATTTCAACATCATACAATACAAAACTGACATTTCACATTTACCTCTTATTTGTGGGACCTCTCTGGATGGACATGGAATAGGGATGTTGGCCTGAGTATAAGAAAGTGGAACAAAGCATATTGTAAGCAATACAGCAACCCCAATTCCCGCTCCAAAAAAAGCTTGGATTCTGTTAAATGCAAATTACAACAGATTGCAATGATTTGTAAATCATATAAACTTTTTAAAATGACTTAAAAAACTCGATTAAACGTTATAAATGCTGAAAGTAAACTGTTTTACGATTCCATTATTAGCTCAGTTTGATGTTAATGGCAACAACTTGTCTTAAGAAATAATGCCTAGATGGAAGCACGTGTTACTTGGACACATTTGTACACGCCTCGATGCTGCCTTTCCAGATGTGCAAGGTGCAAATTTCACAGCTACTAATGCAGTAAGCTATATGGTCCTACTTTATTTTAATTTAGAGAATACAATGTCCATCATTTCACAAAAAGAATTCCAAATACTTACCACAAAACAAATTTTCACTTTGCTTAAGTCCAACTAAAAGGAGCTTTAGCCCAGAAAAGACTTTCATGGTCTCATATTGCTTATTCTTTGTATGAAAGAGCTTTAACTTGTATTTGTTGATGGCCCAGTAAGCTGTGCTCACAAACACTTATTTCTGGAAGTATTCCCAGATTGATGTTGGGAATGTGATTTACATAGAATCACGCCACAGAATCACGCCTGCTTTCAATGTTTTTCTGTATTAAGTCCAGACAATCCCAGCCTTCAGTATTAATTTTAGCCTGTACTTAGAAAATGTCTTTCATTTCTTTGAATCTTTTGATGCTAACAGTAACAAGAAGGAATAGTTACATATCAGGATTCGACATTACCCTGAAATTCTGCCCCTCAGAACCTCTGCCTAGCTTTATATCCGAGAGGCTCTGTATCTCCAACATGATCATCTTTTATAACCAATCAGATTACTGGTCTGTTCCAATTATCTTTAACCATTTCATTTTCTTTATGTCACCTAACTTCTGTTTTTCTCCATCTGAACTTTTTAAAATGCAACATCACCATCACACTTATGAGTTAATATTTCTCATGAAATTATAAAATGTCTCACTTTTAACATTAGATGTTTTGCACGTGTTAGTTTTAATTTTACTGACTACCAACTTTTTTCATGTGGAGATTGTATTTTTTAGTGAAAGCAATGTATTCATTTAATGAAATAAAAAAACCCAAAACAAAACAATGGAATGACAAAATAAAATTGGAAATCTTACACTGGAAACCAATGAAAGTCTCGGCCCAGACGACGACCTCGGAGGATCCCTGTCTTGAAAATAAAAGGCATTGTGATCACCATTCTTTTATTAGTGGCTATAGTTCTTGTTTAACTTTAAACACTCTGAGTTGGCATCTTTTTTGTAATTTCCAATCCCAGTAGCACACTGCCGTAACAGACTGTATTGATAACATTGTGAGAATACTGCAAGTGTGAACATTTAAAAGCCACATATATGTAGTAGGAGACATGCAGCTGTGAGGCCCCTGACTGCGGGTTACATCCGAACGAAGTGTAAAGGGGGGCTGTTCCCCCTCTTCTTTCTCAGCTTCTGGATAAAATAATCTCACAATCTGACTGAGCCAACAGATGGCCCTGGAGACCCACTAGCAGATCTTGCTCACTCAGCATGAGCTCTTCCTTACATCCAGGCTGTTTTTATTCTACTTTTCCAGATTTTTGGCCTACGCTTTATTCAGTTTCACAGAAATTATGTTAATTTGAGTTGTTGAAACTTTGCCCTGTAAGAATGTAAAGCAACCACAGTAATATGCTGCGGTGAAATAAGTGAAAGTAAACTCACATTTAGAACTTCTAAATTTATTCATATAGTTTTGGATGTTAGAAATTAAATTTGATTTTGAAAACAATTAATAATGAAATGTATGTTTTCTTTTTTTCTACTACAACAAGAATATTGATAGGTTGTCATGTTCATTGATATCCAGCAAAGTTCTGACTCCTACAGTTTTCTGCATGAGGTTATCACTTAATCTCATAAGAATAAGAGTCGTTTTATTTATTAGAAACATTATGCACAATCCAAAATATTTTTAACATCAAAACCAGTTTAATATACGTTTCGAAAAAATATTAATAGAATGCCAAAACTAAGACTTGGATTCATTATCCACAGAAGGTACTCTTTAACAAGCACAGAACCTCAAAGAACGCAGACCTCAGCCATGCTGTTGAATTGCTTTTTCTTTTTTTTTTTTTGCCCATGATTGTGGTAAAGACAGACATACATTGTTGAACACACAACCTCCATCGTGGCGGAGCTTATGAAGATTAAAATCTCAACTGCCTAAACAGAAGTGACTAAAGCAGAAAGTGAAATTGGGACAAAGAACAAAATGAGCAAACAAAATGTTTGTCACTGTTTATACCTGCATACTCTCTTTCATCGTTTAGGGGCCTCGCAGGAAAGATGCGCACATTGAACACTTTCTCCTGGTCATCAATCTCGTCGTACTCAGGTTCTTCTACATTGTTACAGCTGCCACATATCTGAGATCTGTTTCTATCTATCCTGAAGTCCTGTGAAGAGAAAATTAAATAATCTTTATTCTGCATATTATACATTTAAAATAAATAGATTTATTTCACCTCCAGTCATCTGGTGTACTTGCTTCTTTCTCCGCTTTACATAAGCCAATATGCAGTAATATATTCTGAGAAGACAGCTAGTGTCGGATTCTGAATGAGTGTGCATTTACTGATAAGCACAGGAAGTTATTATGAGGTGTTGCAACATAACCACCTTCTCATCCCCCATGGCGTTTCCTTTTTAAAGCTCTATTTCTTGCAGTCACATTAACAACAAGACTGACATAATGACATTATGTTAAATAATAAGCACTGTTTGATAATAGCACATGGATGAAGCTGTCAGCTAAAGAGCTCCTGTAGTGCAGCTGGACAAGAGAGTGTGATGATGATAGATAAATAATCAGGGTGCATTCATCATGCTCAGTGAAACTAGTTTCAGTCATTTAGTTTAAAATTGATCGACTATTTATCAGAACAGGTTTGTTTGTAATTATGATTTCGCAAAGACTTTTATCTCTGAGGACATTGACATTTGTGTGCAGCAGGTGCAATTTCATCGCTGGGAAAAAACATTTAACCCACTCAAAAAAAGAAAAAATCATTCATAGATGTTCAGATTTTCAATTTTATATTTGTGGTGATGCAATCAAAAAAAAAAAAAAAAAAAAAAAAGCATAATTGTCCATATATGTCAAAATGTTTCTTTATCTCTAGTTTAAGTAAGTTGTTAGTATTTATCATTCAGAGAAAACTGAAAGAGACTGCATCAAACCTCCCCCAAAACGCAATGATAATGTTGTCTCATTGAGATTTAAGCACCTTATGAAATACAAAACAGTTTGACAAAAAAAAACAACAACTTTAAGTTATGTGGGATTTGATTAAATGTGAACTGTTATGTGCATCAAAAGCTTGGTGCCTCTTTCACCGCAGTGCACTGAATTCCTCGAGCTTCTGAAATACTGTAAAGTTTTAACCACTCTCTAACAGAGTTCAGATGAATCTAACAAACTCAAGATTTTCACCTTATAGTTAAACTGTTTAAGCTCTCAACAGGCTTTTGAAGAAAAAAAAGGTCTTTCTCATTCTTCCTAAAAACAGACGCCCAGAGCTTTCCATAGCTATAATGATACATTTAATTAATTCATACATGATACTGAGTAAATATAGAATAAAGACTCAAGACATGAGATTTAACTTGACTTGACATTAGATATTATCCCAGTAAACCGTCCATGAAAATGTAATATCCGACGTGCATGAAATCTGTAGACAAGTTCTGCCAAGTTTTGGAAAAGTGTGTGTTAAAGGGGTCAAGAAAGTTTATCATAAAAAGTACTCCTCAAAGAGTATATAGTGAGTATATTAGTGTGGAAACAGTGTGGGAAAACACATGTGGATACAAGTGTCATAACTCACCATTATCACAGACTTTTTGCTGTTCTTTCTCTCTGCTGTTAACTAAGGGGGTGAAACACAAATGAAAAACATCATCAGTTGGGTGGTCTGCTCAAGAATGTGTCCTTCCGACACAGTTTGGCCTTGGATTTTTCTTCCTCCAATGTTTGACATGCAGAGGAATGAGGTTCATACAAAAAAAACACAACAAACAAAAAGAACAAAACAACATAGAGCTGTTTATGCCCTCACACTCCTTTTGCAGTTTTAATTTTTCCTTTTTTATTGTTGGACAAATGAATGCTAGCTTAATTTCAGAAAATGAAAGCTTTTACTGTTTAGCTACTTAATTCTTCTCTGTTGAACAGACGTGTTTGATCCTGCCGTCTCCATGGCTACCATCAGGTCAAAGCCAAATAGGGGCCTGTTTTAAAATGGAGGTTTCACAAACTTTGAGTTGCAAATCAGAATTCTGAATTGCATAACTCTGAGTTGTCGGTTTCAGGACAGGAGGTAACAACTGGGTAGTTTAAGCATCTCAGATTTCATTTACCACTGTGTTGAGCACACTCAGAAGTGAGTGAAAAGACACCATCAGCTAAACAAAAGTGTACTAATACTAAGCCAAGTATACTTGGGCAACACAAAGTTTGCAACACAACACAAAGTTTGGTGTTGGCCCGTGACAACTTTGTGTTGCCCGTGGCATGAAAAGTGCTCAAGAAATAAAGTTTGATTTGATTTCATTGGATATACTAAGCCATGTAAAGAAAAGTCAAACACTAAGAAAATTAATACTACAACTTATATATTTTATTACTATAGCTTATGCTTATACTGTCGTATACCTTTCACTTTTTTACTTCTTTCCACCAGAAAGTAAGGATACTTAGTATGTCGTGATCCAAGTAGAGAATAAGGGCAAGTCGCTGACTTGTGCTTCTCTTAGCAAAAAGTAGGTTACTTAAATTTTATTTTATTAAGTATGCCTGGGTATAAGTTCAGTATGCTACACACCATGTACTTGTAGTGTTCTAGATTGCATTCTAGACTGTGTCAAGTGTAACTTAATACCTCTTTGGACTAAACTGGAACATTTTTAAATTAATAAAAGTATATCTCTAATGTATACTTGAAAAAACGGACCAGAAGTATTTAACAGTATATTATACTGGCAGTATATAAATAAGTCTACTTGTTGTAGATTTTAACATGTACTTTTCTAAACTTAAATAAATCATAAAACCCAAAAAGAAATACAGTTAAAGTTTGGTTGTTGCACAAGTTCACAATCAAATATCTTGCATTACAAAATGTTTACATTGTTTTGCATTTTACAGTAAAAGGCTTTAGAAATAAATAAATATGAATTTTAAAAGTTTAAAATAGTAAATTGTATACCTACTTACAGGAAATAAAAACATCAAATTATTGTGATTTTTCTTTATTTGACACTGATTCATTTGAAGCGATTACTGCCTGACGGCTCTTCCATCCACTGCATCTATACAGCCATCATGTTTTTATACATCAACAAATGGTTGCCATGAAAGTATGCTGCATATCACCAATACTATACAGAAAACTGCCACTTGCAAAAATAAACTAAAGTGCTATATAAAGATTTTGTTCTGACATAAGACTCATTTTGAAAAAATTAAATGAAGGCTGAGAACTTAATTCAAATAAATAATGGACTGCAGGATAAAATAAAAGCGCTCCAACAAAAAAATCATCGGGAAATGATAAAATATCTAAATGAGGTCTGATCACACGCTTACAAAAGTAATTCCTGTGAATGATCTACAATTCTTTAGAATGGTTTTTCGTGAAAAGGTCATCGTGTCTGATCAATATTTAGTTCAATCTAGTTCAGCTGAAGAACATAAACTCAGAATTGCCCAATTTTTGACCCTCAAAATGCAAAACACAGAAATGACTCTTCATAATTAGTCAGATTTTTAATTAAAAGATAATTTTGAATGCAGAGGAAGTGGTACTTATTTCCTTTCTATTTGCAAAATTTATCCAAAGATCTGTTAGCTGATAGCTGAAATTTACCTCAGAAGATAAAGTGACAACTTTGGCTTTAACATAGAAAACATTTACCAAGGGTTGCATTTTAATATTCATCCATCACTAGCTAAAATCCTTGATTAACTCAGAAACATGCACTTTGTTAAAGGCTTCAAATCAAAATGAAGCAACTTAAGAAAAGGAAAATGGTAGTTACACTTGGATTCTCTTTAAGTGTGGGGGTCTTTGGTGCAATCTGTTTCCGTTCATTTCAGAATTTTGTTTCTAAGAAAACGTGCAAGACTAAAGAGGAAGCTGCTCTGCACAAAGCCACAGCTCTATGATTGACAGGTTCAGATCTTTGAATCCATTTCACTGTGAGGGAAAGCAAAACAGGAAGCAGGAAGGAAACATACTGAAAATAGAAATAAAGATGTTCTAGCAAAGCCAAGTGATTGTGAAAATGCCAGCACACATTGCAGGCCACCAGCTTACTGTCCCTTAAGACTCTGTCTCAGTATTGGATTTGGCACTGTGGTACAACACTCAGTGGAGCTGTCTGGATACTTTACAGAGCTTACTGGGCTATGGCAAAAGGAGGTGGGATGAGTTGTATGAAAAAGGAAGGCGATTAAATACTTGGAGTTTGTGTCTGCTGTTGAGGAGTTCGTATGGAAAATAAAATCCAGCCATAACAAATGGGTGCGGGGGATTTATATCGTGTAAAAGCTCCAGACTTCTTAAGGATTTGGGACCTGACTTTGCTAGAAGCATCAAGTGTAAGCTGTAGAGAGCAGGGAGAGACGCAGTTTGATATAGAGAACACTGTTACCAGGACTCCATTGGACACACCGTAGATAGTAGAAGTATTTGCACTGACAGATGTAATGATTTAAAGATTTGCATTTTTAACAAGAAATTCAGGTTTTCAAATCTCCACACTTTCAAATCACAAATCAAGACTTACTGCCTGACGTTAGCTTCTGTACCCAGAAATACAAATATGCTGGTTGAGAAAATTTCAAAGATTACTTACTTCTTATGAAGACTTGTACAGAAATGAAGCCTACGTCGGTAACTATCCAGCAAACTCTGCCTCTTTGGTATGTAATTGGCTTAAAAAAATAAACAAGATGCAGTTTTTCTCCTTCTCATATACATACAGAAACACTGGGACGGCTTTAGCTCTGCTGGAGTTCGACCGCCTACTGCAGTAACCTAAAATAACTTCCTGTGTGGTGAATGACTGGCCTATGACTTGAGGTCTTCACTGTCTTGGAGAGTAAGAGGTGGTGTTTAAGGAGCACTTTGTATTCTCCATTCTGTGTTTTACTTTCATTGATCTTTAAAAAGAAAGTTCAGACAATGAGCAGAATACTTTTGGAAGCATCATTTGAGATATATGCATTTCTCTATGACATTTGTCGCGGTATTCTTCCTTCTAAAAAAGTCAGCAATATTTCCTGTGCTAAGCTTTTGTCGTGCGCCGTCATCACCTCTCGTGTCAAACTATTTCCATCAAACAACTGTGTGAAAAAAATGGCTTTGCAAGGATATATTTAAAGATCAAGTCAAGACCACTAGTTCCTGTTAATCTGGGGTGAAAAGAAATCAGATGCTAGGATGGGTATTTCTTTTAGAATGAGCAGGAACATACTGACATTTTAACGAGTGCTTCAAAAGGAAGCGGGGTGACATTAACTCTTTTCATCATCATTTCAACTTGTTTGTACTAAGCAAGGAGCTGAAACCAAATTTGAATTAGTAACAATGTTTGATTCAACCTTAACCTTTACAGCAATACTGAATGCAATATCTTGATTTTTTGAACAAACACCTAATAATAAAGCATTTCCTTCTAGTTAATTTGTATACAGCTAAAATAAACATTTTTAATAGACCTTTGAGCAGATTTGACGTGTCTCTTAGAAACCAGTGCTTTTTGGGAAGTTTCCACAACACTCAAGGACGCCTTACAATTAAAACAGTCATTTAAAATATTGAAGGGTAACTGTGCAGGGATGTACATGTTACTTTAAAAGCATTGGTGGTGGTTTAAAAGCCAAAAAACAGGCAGAGACATTGAAAGAATTGTCATGACATATTTTTCAGTGAGAACTGAGAAGCTGACTTTCATCAGCTTGCCAAAAGGGCACGCTGACAGCAGTTAAAAGGCTGAACATTGCTCATTGTTTAAAACCTTGAGCAAATCCAGGAGGTTTTCTGAGTGATGTTTTAATTAAAAGGCTCATTCTGTTTATCTTCAAAAGCTTTGGCCTACTGGCACTTTTGGAGAAACATTCAGTACAAATAACACACATTTAAAAGTAAACTCTGGCTTTTTAGGTGGAAGATTTCATATTTGTTGCTACCTTGAGATGTTCTATGGGTCACAATAAAATACTGAAGGTAAGCTATCCCTCTTTATTTAGACCTGAAAGAAGCACAGTGATAATCCATATTTGCTTCTTAATGTCAAGTGAGACGTGAGAAAAAGAGGAAGATGCAGAATTTTCAGCCTTTTAAAATGGAAGAAAATCTTTTTGAGATAGTTTGACAGATTTTCATCCTGTGTGTGGATACTTCTGTGTCTGCACTCATTAACTAGAATGTCCCAGAACACTAAGATTATCTTTTCTGACAAACTTCTGTAAGACTGTTTTCTATTGCTAATATTTCACAGTAAATGGACCTGTGATTATAAAATACTTTTCCAGTCAGGTTGACCGCTCAAATTGCTTTACACTACATGTCACAGTCACCCATTATAGGCACATTGGGGGGGCAATCCAGGGTTCAGTGTCTTGTCCAAGGACACTTAGGCATGTAATCAGTGTATCAGTCTCATGACCTTCCGGCTGTGTGACAGCTGCTCTTCCACCTCAGCTGCAGCCACCCATGGTGGGAAACTTGGAGAGTATAGTGTTAGCTAACAGACTTTGAATTACAAATATAAACAGGGTGGTTGGCTTGGTAGAGCAATGATCCACTTTCAAAGGCTGCATCACAGCAGATGTCGTCTCTGTTCTGGCTCAGCTCCAGTTTTACTTCCTGGATCAGTTAATACTCCACACGCATTATCCTTAGAAATAACCAGTTCGCTAATTTTTGGGGAAGAATAATCCCTTTGTCTCAAGAAGCCTATTGACTTAAAAAATTCTCAGTAATATTGTTGAGGTTACATGTACAACTAAAATAGACAGATTTTTTGGTTTTCATGAAGCTCTGCAGAAAAGTCCAAATGACAATCAGATAGAAAGACCAGTCGTCTATTCTTTGTCTTTACAGAGTAATGATATGACTGATTATCTTCCTGTCAGCAGTGGGTAGGAGGCCAGGCCTCTTTCTAAAACCAAAGCGACACAGCACACGTACACAAGGTCAGCCTCTCTCCTGTGGTTTCTTCTGCAATGGTATAGCCTGACTTCCTGTGAAAGATTAGCATCTAGCCTCTCATATTCTTACTGATGCTTATCTTTTGAGCCGCAAACGCCAGCTCCCTGATCATCTCTACACCTTGGCCCCCCGTGACAGCTCAATCAGTCTGTCAATCTGGCAGCCCATCCTCTGTCCTCAATTCCCCCTTTGTCTTTGTCCCAACAGACCCCCAAAATGAGCTTGCCTGTACTGGACCTGTCACGAAGAAAGAAGATATAGAGTCCCCCTCTGGGGGTTGAGGTTTACAGACGTTAAGTATGAGTGAAGTTTGTGTTTGTCATTGTGCCCAAATAAAACTTTTTTCATGCTTCCTTGAAAATCAGTCAAGTACTTCATGCCCACATGGATAGTAAATGTTAAGATGTTCAATTCCTAGCTCCAAAGAAAGGATGCACATAATCGCTCTGATAAATTACAGAGGTGGGGTGCAGTGGTACCCTCTACGCAGAATAACCACAAAGTAACAGTAACTGGGAACTGGCATTTCCTTTTGAGAAATTACCTCATATGACTCATATGACCTCATTATCTGAAATTCCTAACAATTACTACTAATTCATGAGTTCATATATTTCAATTAAGTCTCAGAGAAAAATCTGACACTCACAAAAAATATTTTCCATTTAAGTTTTTAAGTTTTTATACTGTCACAAAACAAACAAACAAACAAACAACCCCCCCCCCCACACACACACATTTTGAGGTCAGAGTTAAACACACACACTTGATGTTAAGTGACTTTTTGTTGAAAATGTAAAAAAAAAAAAAAAAAAAAAAAAAATCCTTGTCAACATGCAATACGTAGCCAGAATGCTGCATGCTCCTTAAGCTACCTGTTCAGAACGCGTCTTGACCGAACTAGGAAGGCAATCACTGTCATGAGCTCCTCTCAACTGTTCTGTGCAAGCACAGCTTTTCCGACAGCAATGACAGGTAAACTCATTACAGTGTTTTTCCCCTTAATGCGAGGGCTTTCAAAGATTTAGTCTCAAAACCAAAACAACAAAACATTTGGTGGTGTCAGATTTTATATAGTTCTACCGCTGAAGCCTTGGTTCCAGCTTAGAGTAGTGCTAATTGTACACTGGTACTACAAGCAAGAAAACAAATCTTGCCCAAATCAGTACCAGCTCTGAATTGGATTATATAACAGCAACCTTTGCAGGATATTCTGACACTTCCCTTTTTCCGTATTGTTGCCAAATAACGAAACATTTATGTGCAGACATGTAAAAAGTCCTGTTAACACGGTTAGCACTGACACTATCTTGCAGACACCTCCAGGTGCCATGTAGACAGAGGAAAGACTGGTGATTATTCTGGTGTTACACTTAGATAATTGTGCATAATCATACATGACAAGTCAAAGCACCCAAGTTACCCTGTCTACATGACAACACTTTAAAAAAGGTTTTAAATATATTCAAGGATCAAGAACTGGGTTTGATGTGGATGACAGGCACCAGTCCAAAAATGTGCATTTGTCAAAATACCAATGTTAGTGTTTAAAGAACACAAATCTTCACTTCTTCATGCAAATGTGCAAATGTTCAGCCACATCTTTGACAGCTAAGCATCTTTCCAAACGGAAACCATTGATATTCATTTGACGACACACTTTTGGCTAGCTCAGATGTTCTTTTTTCTTTTATCCTAATGAAGGATGACATTATGTCATACAAGCGGACAGATAAGGGAAACAGAAAGAGCTGGCAGTCTGACCACTTCAACCATCTCTCTCGTGAGCATGAGAT